>NC_049913.1:19770548-20070548 GCF_001411555.2 Juglans regia | reverse complement strand
ATGTCTCAAAGTATGTCATGTTTGTCATCTTACATTTATGTCACGTTACACTACGTCAAGACTTCTGTCTTTTATGTCACGTTCATGTCATGCCACGTTGCGAAATGTCATGTATGCAAGTTAAGTTACTCATGTCAATCACGACCCTAAGCGCTAAGGTGGAGTAATATCCTAGTGGAACTCCTTTGTTCATGTTGGAGTGTCTAAATAGGTGTGAAATTCTCTGGATTAACGAAGTACAATCAACAGGTTGTAAATGGGGCCTAATTAGCTGGTCACCGGAGCGCGCCAGGCACTAACGCTGATGGAGCCACACATTATGTTACGTGTATCCACAACAAGTGTGACACAAAAAATTCATGGGGCCACAACAACTGAGGAGCATGAAGTATGGGGCCACAACAACTGTGGAGCATACACTACGTGAGACACAACAATTGTGACACGTAGAATACGTGGGGCCACAACAACTGTGGAGTACGTATTAACGCACTCACAGCTGGTATAGACACCTGTGTTGTGATGCGGTAATCGACAGGGACACACGGCTATTGAAAAAGATTCCAAGTTCATGTATTTCACGTTCAAGTCATGTTTCACGTTATGTTATGTCCAAGGTTACGTTCATGTCAAGTTTCAAGTTTATGTCAATCATGGTAACCCTATGAGATAAGATTACTCAATCATGGTGACCCCATGAGACAAGAATATGTTTCAAGTTCATGTCTATATCATGTTATGTTCAAGTTCATGTTCATGTTATGCCATGTTCACGTTCACGTTCACGTTATGTTTCAAGTTCACATTTATGTTATGTCATGCTCAGGTTCATGTTATGTTCAAGTTCATGTTCAAATTATGTATGTTCACGTTCATGCTATGTTTCAAGTCCATGTTATGTTTCAAGTTCACGTTCATGCTATGTTGCTTGTCCATGTTATGTTTTAAGTTCATGTACATGCCATGTCACGTCAAGCTAAGTTTCAGTTCCAGTTCAAGTTATGTCATTTATGCCATGCTATAAGTCAAGTTATGCTATGCTTACTTATGACTTTGATTATGCATTCATGCTTTTACTGCCATGCATGTATCATTAACCTGTGTGGAAATTTCCTGTTAACTTGCTGAGATTTGTAATCAAATCTCACTGTGGTAGTCCCAACTACCATTCCTCCTGAATGGTAGATCTTGTTACAGGATCTGAAAGAGAACCAGAAATCGACCAACTGGAAATGGTCGACTAAGCGACGGTGCGACTTAGATGTAGTTACCTTAGGTTACTACTTGTATTTTGTGGAGTTCAATCTCCAGCACTCTTTTGTTCACAACCATTTTGGACTAGTGTTGTGATCTCAATTGTTTACTATGTCTTTATGTATGAAGTATGTTGTAAGTATTTGAGATATTATAAGTTTGGTGCATAGTATTGCTAAAAAAAAAATTATCCGCTGCGAATATTGCGTAATGCTAGATGCATGTTAGGAACATTGCATCTTATATGTCATGAACGGGGGCAGGTAACCTTGTGTTGCATGTCCCGACACTTCAGATGTCCGTCCGATCCCAAGCAAAATTTGTGGGTGTCACAACAGTCCTTAACTAAATGGGTACAAGCTACTGTATTCCCTTCAGCAATCGTTACTACAACCTTACGATGTAACAACTCGGTTTGCAAATAAAAAATTATTGTGAACGCTGTAGACACAAAAGACTACGATGCGCCCAAATTGAATAGCACACAAGCTGTGAACCTTTAAAGGTTGATGTTTCCTAATATAGATTTATGGTGATACTATTATCAATAGTAGTCCTATCATCTATACTAAGATAAGGACACAAATGTATTAGAAAATACTAGTGATGACGCCAACTTCCTCTGTCTCTGATGCATCAATGTCAACATCACCTGGTGTTACAACATAAACTCGTGCTGGGATGTGGGGTCTTGGTTTATTGTCACTGTTAAAACTAGCTCCACTGCTTTGTGCAACATTGGGACATTCTTTGATCATGTGCCAGGGTTTTCTCCATCTGAAGCATGCACCATATCCATATTGGCACTCTCCGGTATGAATTTTGCCACACTTTGTACACTGTGGGTTGAAAGACGATGTCTGTCTCCCCGTTACTACTCCTTTGCCTTTAGCTAGACTAGAAAAAGATCTCTTCTTCTTGGCACCACCGCTTGTAACAAACGACATGGTCCTATTCTGTTCATAATTGAATTGGATGGCCAGACCTCTCTCTTCAGCCTCTGCTATCGCAACAACGTTTACTAGCTCTTGGTAATTCTCTATTCTAAAACAAGTTACCTGGCAACGAATCCTCCCTATTAGGTGACATGCAAACCTCCCTATTGCCATAAACTTGGAAGCATATTGCTCCACACTCAAAGTACCCTGAGGTAGAGATGCAAACTCCTACCCCTTTTGTTGTTTGATAGAATCTGGAAAGAATATGTTGTCAAACTCTTCTTTAAATCTTCCCTAGGTCAAAGTGGCTAGGGTTTCCAGCTTCCTTTCTAGAAGCTGTCTCTGTGTATCCCACCAAATGCTAGCTTCTCCTTAGAAAAGGTACCGAGTGAACAGTACCTTTTGGTCTTCAATCCATCCGCAGATCTCATATGTCCTTCCGAGATCGATAATCCACTTTTACACCTTCAGGGGCTCTTCATTATTGGAAAATTTTGGGTAATGGTGAATTATAAACTTCTTGTACAAACAACCCCTAATTTCGGGTCTAGGGATGTGCACTTGTTGCTGTTGATGTTGTTTGAGCACGTCGGTCCATAGGTGAATGGCTTCAACTATCCCTTGTCCGTCGCTAGTTGGAGGATTCTGGTCTTCCTGATTGCTACCTTCACCAAGATTATGAGGTACTCTACCGCGCGTTATGTGTTACTTCCTGAAACACACGGGTATGTATCAGCTTCACGTGCAAAAGTTACAGTGTATGCCCAAAAGATCTGTAACATCATGAGTACTGGAGACAGAGCTCCTTAAGTACATGAAATGGAGCATCGAAGGAATGATGTGAAGCCCAACCCTAAAGAACCAAGCCCATTCCTTTTATCTCTTGTTATTGTGAGCTTGGCCTGTGTAGAACCGAAGTTGTGAAACAAAGAGTCCCAAATCCCTTACTTGTACGATGTTGTTTAGGGACTGAGGGATTAAAATACCCTAGCCTTTTCTTCTTCCTTCTCTCTCCCCCTCATTCTCTTCACTCGCTTGCAACTACTCCCCTGAGCCCCCATCTCTCTCTCCCTCTCCAACTGTGACCCAGCATCACCACCCATGCTCACCATGAGGTTGCCACAATGCATCAAAGTTGGGCCACATTAGCCAGTTCCTTGCTATAGCCTGCCATTGCTGACCGCTACCCACTGTGGCCAACAACCACCGCAGGTTGCAACCCATCGAAACTTCTCTCTCTTTGTCGCTCTCTAATCTTCTCCATGGTGGAGGACCATCATCGGTCTCTCCAGCCATGGCACTGAGCACAACCCCAAGCTTCGTAGTTGCCACCAATCGAGAGCCTCTTCTCCGCGAGGTGCGCTATGCCTGTCCATTATGTGAGCTAGCCCAGCCACCCAAAAGCGAAGCAGCGTCATGCTCCCCTTCCCAGATCCACGCTGTCGACACCTCCTTCACAACCTTAACCTTTCCTCTCCCTCCCAATCTCTCCCTCTACACTGAGGTCTAGCTTTCTCTTCCTCTCAGATCCCCTCTTTCTTCCATTTGCAAATTCTCTCCTAGGGTTTGCACAGCTGCTGTGATCTGCCACTAAGAGGCACACTGAAAGCTGCCTGACCACCCCCTCATCTATTCCCCTCTTCCCGTCTTCCTCTTCCCTCGGTTCCACCACCACCCTCCACTGGGAAAATCCCCTCCTCCACCCTTTGTCACGTCAGATTTGCCATCCTTTAATTTTTCCTAGTCGTAGATCCCCTTTAATCTATCCAGATTTGCCCATGTCATCGTGCACCACCACTGTCATCGCGATGCTCTGCCCCTCCAGACGCCACCACCTCGTATCTTATTTTAGGCTGCATTCAGATTTGACTGACCACTTTTTCTATCTGTGCAGCGACTCGTGCACGTACACATTCACAATTTCCTCTTGATCTGAGAGTGATACTTTAAGTCAGCATGCTTGATCATCCAGAATTGCTCGTCCGCGTTGTAAGTAAGACTCTAGACTGACCCTTGGAATACTGACACTAGAAAATTGTGTTTGTATTGCAGTCTGGTTGTGATTGGTTAAGTGGCCGTGGGCCCTGTGGAGCGTTGAGATATAATATTGTTGTTGGTGTTGAAATTGCTGGCTAAAGGCCGAGTGAAGCGTTGGGAATCGTGTTCAGTTGTAACTTGTGAATTTGTGTGTTGTTCTACCATTGGTTGATGTATTTATTGCCATGTCATCCAATAACTGCATGTTCACGCATCTGTATTTTTTAATTGTCACTGTTTCTCTTCATCGTACTAACTATGCACTTAAAAACACATTTTGTGGGTGTGTGCATATCACAACCCCAAGCTGAGATGGGGCATTATCTTGGAAGCATGTAAAATTGAGTGATGTCCCCTGGGTTGTCAAGGGCTCGGACGAGAAGGTAACACTCTCGTGCCGATTCCCTGGCCTCTCTGCTGGTAGAGGCTAGAGGATGCTCGGTAATGTATGCGCCAGACGCGAAGCTGAGCATCGCTCGTTTCAAAGTCACACACACAGTCGTTACCCATGGTGTGACAAAGGGAGCCAGAGTGTGTGGATGGTCTATAGGGGAGACCATGGTGCATACCATCACAAAATGAATATATTCTGTGTATAAAATGGGATTTTTGTTTGAGTGGGCTATCTGTAAATTTTTCTGGTAAAGGGAAGGAAAAGTAAATTCTGGAGCATCTTTTTATGCTCGTCGTGTGCGTGTGGTTGTCTGTTTCCATTGTTTGTATTTTTGGTGGTTGATTTGTGTATTTACTTGCTGAGATTGTGAAATCTCATTGTAGTGTTCCCACCTGTGATTCCGTGCAACAAAACCATAGACTTTGATGTAGAGGATGGATATGAGCATGCAGGACTAACCCAACCTGAGGAGTGATAACCTTGGGTTTATCCCCGTTGTAGTTGATTGGACTGTCATTTTATTTTATTCAGCTGGATGACTATAATAACCTTTTGAAAGACTTCTTGTTGGATTGTATTTAAGTTTTCTAGTACTTAGTGTTTGGATTGCCTTATTATTTTCTACTGCGTTTATAACTGTACACATATTGCATATCTGCACACACTTGCACTCTGAGTAGGGGTGTGTGACCCGAGTGGCCATCACTCCGGTGTCGCGACTCCCACTAAATCACATGTGGGGTCGAGGGTGCCAGAAATGATCTCTGCATTGTTGTGTTGCTGCCTAATTGACCTCCTCTAGTTGACCCTCTGTCGCATCTCCTGATCTTGGCACTTGATCTACCATTATTGTGGCAATGGTGGTTGAGACTACCAAGTGAGATTTGATCACAAATCGCAGCAAGTTAACAAATAACTTAACTAGCAGTATACAGATGCATGCATAACAGTAAAAACATGAATGCTAACATGAACATGCATGAACGTGACGTGAGTTGGCAATTAACATGGAGAAATGCTATGTGTCTCGCTGGGTTCTCCTGTTGGTAGGTCCCGATGGTTTATTTATTTAAATAGATGAAATACACTAGCGGGAGCCTATAGCGGTGGCTGTAGAAGGACTCATTAACATGACATGAGCTGACATAACCTGAATTGACATGGATAGCAACTATGTGAACTGAACTGACTTGAACTAAATTGAAAGTGAAATAAATATGATGTGAATTGAAATAGAACTGAACTTGAACTGAACTTGAAATTGAACATGAACTTGGAATCTTATGCTCATAATAACTGAATAATTAAACATGAACTGTGGATGCTATACTACCCCTTGAGCCATGTGCCCCTGCCCATATCGCATCACATCACATGTATATGCACTAGTTGCGAGTACGTTAACTTACGCATCACACCACGAGTATCTGCACTAGGATGTTAGCACAAACTATCACTTGAGGTCGTAATATATGTAAAAGACTCAATTCGTGACATGACGTGATGTGTACATCAGACTAGCGATATGAGATAACATAATGCATAACTGATAAACATGGCATACTTATGACGTACAATAGTTAAGCTTGTCATAACTTGGCATAACGTGCAACAGATAAATATGTACTGGAAACAAATCATGACATGGCATAACGTAACATGTATATATGTATAAATAACATAAATGATGGTTTCTGTTACCACCACACACAGATAAATACCTTAAAAGTATGTTAGAGGCTAACTAATATAAAATGATCTAGGGTTTGCTGCATGGTGAATCCAGTGGAGCCTTCGTCTGTGAATGGAAAGGAGAACAGAGGCATTCAAGACCCTTTGAAGAATGTTGCTGGAGGCAGTTTACAGAGAGGCTATGCATATATTGTGGTTAATAGACCACAAACTTTACCAGCCATGGGCATTCAGGTTTGTGAACCTAGATTTGTTGAGGGGGAGATGTTCTTTAAGTTTTCTCAGGTTGAAATCTCAAAATCGGCAGAACCATTTCAGTTTATGATTGTTTTAAAGTTTCAACGACGCCGGCCATCTCTTGACCATATTAGAGGTTTTATAAAAAGTAGATGGGGTATAAAATCCATACCAGTGGTTGGGCAATTACGTAATCCTCGTAATATACTGGTTCGACTGATAAATGAAGATGACTTTGTGACTGTTATGGCTAGAGGAAATTCGGATGTTGATGGTGTTCCATAAAAAGTTTTCTATTGGACCTCGAGATTTAATGAAGATGATGAATCTCCTTTGGTTCTCGTATGGATCACGTTATCGGGACTTCCACCAATTGTTTTGTAATATTCCATGTTAAAAAGTTTTGGAGATGGTTTCAGACACTTTCTGAAGTGTGATAATTCATGTAACAGCCCGCTAGAAATTCATTGGTGGAATTTCTATTGACTTTAGGAATCTCGTGAAAACTCAATAAGTTTTTACAGATCGACTAATTGCATAGGTTTTAGTCTGTCAACATAGTCAGTGTTATCACTCACTATGGTGCTAGAAATATGAGTTTTATTTATTTGAGGTGGTTAGAAGTGTTAGAATGCGTTATGGTCTACGCCATTAGACTCAGTGGATTATTTAGGATTTTATGGCGCAATAGCTTATTTTCATAATTCTAAACGAAACGTCCGTTAGAAATTGTGAAATTATTTTTAGGGGCACTTCGAGGTTGAATTTCGGTAAAAGATTTTCACCGTAGGTGAATATAAATATTTAGGAATTTTTAGTATTAAGTTTATGATTCACTTTTTTAGAGTGAATAGTAACCTCGGTATGCGCACCAATTGCAGTGTTTAAAAATCACAGTGTAGAATGTCCAAATTAGATTAGAGAAATTTTATTTGGACACTTGGCAAGATCTTAGCCATACTTAGTGAATAATATTAGACACTTGGCACCATGTGGAACGATTGTTGGTTTTGAAGGAATCAAGGTGTGAGATCATGCCACCTAAGCAAACTTTGTTTCATCTGATCAACCAAATTGTGCTAGATCAAAGAGGGTTTCCATCCTAGTAAAATCCTAAATGGTGGGAGTCCAATTGAAAGCCCAAAAACATTGTTGAAATCGGAACCCTAAACGGTTTCCCCCAAACCCTAAAGTTGGCCTCTAAACCCTTTCCAATCCGATTTCTAGTATTGTGTTTAATCACTTGATTAAATCACTTCCACATGCTATTAATCCTTCAAATTTGTGTTAGAATATCATTATCCAACCTTGTTAACCTTGAAAAATTGATTGGGCCAAGTGATATTGGATTTGGGCTTGATAGCAACCCAAACCCTCTTTAAATCCCAAAATTTAGGCCCATTTGGTTTAGGCCCATTAAGGCCCACGAAATTGGTCACCATTAGCATTGCTTCATGGCTAAGTTTTGTACCCCCACTAGGCTGGCCAGATCTGTACAAGAAGGGCCTAGAAGGTTCTTGAAATACAAAGCTAAGGGCCACCTCACTCTTTCACTCTTACACTCTACCTTGAGAAAAGATCTTGGACTGATTTTTATGAGAAGAAAAGGCCAACACTCAACCTTTCCTTTAGTCCTATCACTTTCCATAACTTGTGTAAGAGGCTCTCCATTCCACTTCCCACGAAAAGGAACTCTCCTTTACACTTTTCCTCCATAGAACACAAAAGACACTCTCGGACAGTTTTTCGTACCTCTTTTGAATGCCTGTTTGGAAGCTTTTGTAGGTGTTTCCTCGCAACGTTCCTTCATGAAAGTTGTTTCTTTTGGAGTTTAGTTTACGTGTATATCTTATTCTTTCCATTTGGAGATCATTTGATTGGTCAAAAGTTGTTTAGACCTCAGAAAGGTCATTCTGGGTGATAAACTGGAGAGTGTGTTATATTTTGGAATTTTTGACCAAGCTAATGAATAGATCTTGGTCCGAAATTTTTATGGAGTACTGCTAACATGTGTATAGGATTATGGGTTGAGGATTTGTTGCATGATTGAAAGTTTTGGTGAAATAGTTTCTTAGGTCTAGAAACTTTGAAACTGGAAGAGGAGAAACAATTTCTGTTTTGAGATAGTTTAAATCTTTTATGGTTTAATCTTATTCCAATGGCTTTGATATTATTATTGGAAGATCCTAAGCATATTATATACATGTTAGAATGTTATTTTGAAAATATTTTATGTTAGTTTCGAAGATATGAAATTTTATGCATTGAGATATTTGGTTAGGCCAAAGTGATGATGTTTTTGGCTAAATTTATGTTTTGGGTGATGTTTAACCATGTGATCTTGAGTATGAAGCTTGTATCGGTGTTAGGACACCTTTTTAAACCATGAGATGTTTTGGTTTGAAGATCACTTATTTATAAGTCATGGATCAAGAGGTTGATCAAAACAAGTTAGAAACAAAATTCTGTTTTGAGCTTAGAAGAAAAACCAAAAAGTTCAAGTATGGTTTTAGTGATTTTGATGACTTTTGTTCATGATTCAAAACATAATTATTCTTACGAATATGTTATGAGTATAGTAGAAGAAAAATTTTGGTTTAATCATGAGTTTTTATATTTGAAAGAATTACAACAAAATCAAAGCAAATAGCCTTGTAAGTTTCGGACCTATAGAGTTTTAATGGTTGTGTTTAGTTTTAAATTTTTCTGAATTGATATTTGAGCTTAGAACAAAATTTACATAAGGTATGTAAATTTTGGTGATTTTTGGAGTTAGGATGCAAAATCCTTAAGTTAGGGGTAAAATTGTCATTTTCCTACATGTAGAGGGTAAAATGGTAATTTTACTCTAAGTTGATAATTCTCCATATTCCTAATTGTTAGTGATTAAGTTCTAATTTTTAAAAATCACTACTTTCATTTTCTCGTGATCGCACTTGAGTTTTGTCTCGAAGCGCGATGATCGAGGTAAGTTAGCTTTTAACTTACTATTAGTTTAATGTGTATGAGTGATAAGTAAGGGACCTAAAATGTATGTGTGCATGTTATCAAATGTGTCATGCCAAGTGATTACATATTTATCTGTTACACAGAATTTATTCTGTCATGAATTATTCATCTGTTACATAAGATATTCTGTCACGTATTGCTATACATTGCAAATATATCATGTTAAGTTAAGTATGCCATCTATTACATGTATTTCATGTCACGTAATATTCACTGTCACATGTTACGCTATGTTAAGAAATGTTGTCTGCTATATGGTATGCCATGTTACGAAATGTTGCATGTTACGTGTATGCCATATTATGAAATGTTCTCTGTTACATTTATGTCTCGAAGTATGTCATATATGTCGTCTTACGTTCATGTCACGTTATGCTACGTCAGGACTTCTGTCTTTTATGTCACGTTCATGTTACGTCACGTTACGAAATGTCATGTATGCCAGTTAAGTTATTGATGTCAATCACGACCCTAAGCGCTAGGATAGGGTAATATCCTAGTGGAACTCCTTTGTTCACGCTGGAGTGTCTAAATAGGTGTGAAATTTCCTGGGTGACGAAGTACAGTCAACAGGTTGTGAATGGAGCCAAATTAGCTGGTCACCGGAGCGCACCAGGTACTAACGCCGATGGTGCCACACATTATGTTACGTGTGTCCACAGTAAGTGTGGCACAAACAAATAAGTCATGGGGCCACAACAACTGTGGAGCATGAAGTATGGGGCCACAACAACTATGGAGCATACACTACATGAGACACATCAATTGTGACACGTAGAATATGTGGGGCCACAACAACTGTGGAGTACGTATTAACGCACTCACAGCTGGTATAGAAACCTGTGATGTGATGCGGTAATCGGCAGAGACACACGGCTCAAGGGGACCTGTGTAGCACCCATATGGTCACTTTAATGATTAAGTCTATTGAATAAGATTCCAAGTTCAAGTCATATTTCATGTTATGTTATGTTCAAGTTTACGTTCACTCAAACATGGTAATCGCATGAGACAAGAATATGTTTCAAGTTCATGTTATGTTATGTTCACGTTTACGTTATGTTCCAAGTTCACATTTATGTTATGTCATGCTCAGGTTCAAGTTATGGTCAAGTTCATGTTCAAATTATGCATGTTCACGTTCATGCTATGTTTCAAGTCCATGTTATGCTCCAAGTTCACATTCATGCTATGTTTCAAGTCCATGTTATGTTTCAAGTCACGTTCGTGCTAAGCTTTAGTTTCAGTTTAACTTATGTCAGCTATGTTATGTTGTATGTCAAGTTATGCTATTATTACTTATGATTTGATTATGCATTCATGCTTTTACTGCCATGCATGCATCATTAACCTGTGTGGAAGTTTCCTGTTAACTTGCTGAGATTTGTAATCAAATCTCACTGTGGTAGTCCCAACTACCATTCCCTCCAAATGGTAGATTTTGTTACAGGATCTGAAGGAGAATCGAGAATCGACCAACTGGAAATGATCGACTAAACAATGGTGTGACGTTGATGGTAGTACAGTAGTTACCTCATTACTACTTGTATTTGTGGCGTTCAATCTACAACACTCTTTTGATCAAAACCATTTTGGACTAGTGTTGTGATCTCAGTTGTTTAGTACGTCATTATATATGAAGTGTGTTTTAAGTATTTGAGATATTTCGGTTTGGTGCATAGTATTGCTAAAGAAAAAAATTATCCGCTGCGAATATTGCATAATGCTAGATGCATGTTAGGAATATTGCACTTATATGTCATGAACGGGGGCAGGTAACCTTGTGTTGCATGTCTCGATGCTTCAAATGTCCGTCCAATCCCAAGCGAAATTTGGGGGCGTCACAATTCAACCATGTGCATTACGAGATTGGAAGTGGCTAGAATATGTGTGGAGATGGATGTTTTGGTGCCGTTGAAATGCCATTTTTGGATTGGTCCGCTTGTGCTCGAGAACAATCATTATCAAGATGTTATTTTTGAGCATGTTTTGGCAAATTGCAATTGGTGCCAAAAATAGGGTCATGTGGAAAACTAGTGTAAATCCAAGGAAAAGAATACCATGAAGGGGAAGAAGAAAGTGGTAGAGGAAGAGGAAGGGAAGGGGGTGGAGAAAAAGGTGTGGAAAGTGGTGGGTGAGAAAAAAGTAGAAGAGAAACTTCAGAAGGCCGTAGAGGGAGAGAAGGACAAATCGAAAGCGAGGAGGGAGGTTATTTTGGAACATATTCGGAACAAGACCAATTCCGGATCTCAAGATAACATGGATGTATTTTTTGTTGATCATAATGGTGTTTTACTTTCAAAGAATCAATGTATTCTAGATGATAATCTTGTGGATACTCTACTGAGTCATCTGAATAATGATAGTGGGAAGGAAAAATGTGATGAAGGCATTCGGGATTGTTTATTAGCACCGGGTTCCAAATTGTCTTGGTTTGAGCAAACTGAGACTATGGTTGATGATTTGTTAGGAGATTGTGTTTCGCCCAGAAGTTCCTTAAAATTGATTGATGAAACTCTTGATTGTGAATTATGTCGCAGTGTTAACAAGAATGTTACATTGGGTAATGGGTGCTTGAATCATCCAATGATGGCTCATTCGTTGTTAGATAATGATAATGAAGATGAGATTGAAGAGTTGGTAGCCAAAAGTTCCGAAAAAGAAATTTCGACGTGGAAAAATGAAAAAACCTATTGTTGTTCTTGAACGGACAACGTGTTCCAATAAACATTACTAATTGATGACTATTCTTATTTGGAATATTAGAAGGATTTGTTCGTTGAAGGTAAGTTTCCATCGTATTCTTAATAAATACTGTCCATCGGTTGTAGTAGTGTTAGAACCTTTTCTTTCAGTCAATAAGTGTGCTCGTTGGGTAATGGTGGTTACATCTTCCTAATTTCTGTAATAATGTTGAAGTGGGCGGTAAAGTTTGGTTGTGCTGGGCAGATGGAAGTGACTTCCAACTACATTCGATGATGGCTCAAGCTCTATCAGGCTGGTTTTCCCATGGTAATTCTCGAGTTTTTACTACTTTTATTTATGCCAGTTGTTTTCAAGAACATCGGCATACTCTTTGGAATTATCTTAAGGATATTGATGTTGGTGGCTTGTCGTGGTTTATTGGAGGTGATTTTAATATTATTCGGTCTGAAGGAGAGAAAATTGGTGGTAACTGCCGTTCTTCCCGAGGTTCTGATGAATTTAATAATTGTATTCAAGCTTGTGGTTTGGTTGATATTCCTTATTCCAGTAATCGTTTTCTTGGTGTAATGGGAGGTTAGGGTTTGGAAGAATCTGGGCTCGACTTGATAGAGTGCTAGTGAACATAGTTTTCTTATCGACTTTCCTTAATGGTCGTATGGAGTATCTTCCTTGCACGTCGTCTGATCACTGTCCAATAGTTACTTATCTACTGCATGATAAGCGTGTTAGTCCGAAGCCTTTTCGTTTGCAAAGAATGTGGTGCTATCATGATGATTTCCTAGCTGTGGTGCATGATTGCTGGAACCAAGATATTCAAGGGTGTCCGATGGTGAAATTCAGTGGCAAGTTAAAGAAATTGAAACAAGTTTTGAAGAAGTGGAATATGGAGGTGTTTGGTAGAGTGGATGTCGATCTTAAAGTCATTGAAGAGGAACTTCTGGGACTGGAAAATAATGTTTAGCAAAACTATTCCAAGGATATGGAAATTGAGCTCTTGAGATGCAAGCAAAAGCATATTCAATATTTGCATAGAGAGGAGATTATGAGGTGTCAAAAATCAAGAATTAAGTGGATTTGTGAAGGGGATGAAAACACGACTTTCTTCCATGCTTCTCTTAGATGCAAAAAGAAATTTAAAGCATTCGAGAATATGACTCTTGAGGATGGCATCATTCTTGAATTAGGTGAAGCAGTCCTTGAGGGGGCTGTAGAATTTTTCCACCAGCAGTTATAGACGTCGGCTGTTTTCCTAGTGGATCTTGGTATGAACCTTTTATCTTCTGTTATTTCTGTGGCTGATAATCGGTTGCTATACAGAGTCCCTGAGATGATAGAAATTAAGGATGCTCTCTGGTTGATTCCGCAAGATAGTAGTCTGGGGCCTGATAGTTTTTCTGTAAGTTTTTTCCATCATGCTCGGGATATTATCAATGAAGACTTATTGAAGTTGGCTATTGAATTTTTTAAGGGGAAGCCGTTAACCACCTATTTGGGTGCCTCCAAAATTGTATTGATCCCGAAAGTAGATGAACCAAGGAGCTTCTCGCAACTCTGGCCTATCAATTTATGTTCTGTTGTCTATAAAATCCTTTCCAAGATTTTTGTGAATGGATTGGAGCCTATCATGGATAAATTAAGTTTTGAAGAGCAATCGACTTTTATTAAGGGGCGAAGCATTTTTGATAATATTTCTATTCCTCAAGAAATGATTCATAGTATGAACAAGAAAGTGAGAGGAGGCAACACCATGATTAAAATTGATATGGCAAAGGCGTATGACAGAGTGACCTGGAGTTTTTTGATGGAAGTAATGAAGCGATTGGGCTTTTCGGATCATTGGAGGGGCCTAATGTTTAATTGTATTTCTTCTCCTTTGTGTTCTGTTCTGCTTAATGGTTCGATGAAAGGTTTTTTCAAACCTTCTCAGGGCATTAGACAAGGAGATCCTCTTTCGCCATATCTTTTCATTTTATCACAAGAGCTTCTTTCTCGGATGATTAATGATGATTTTCAGAAGGAGGAAGTCAAGCCTTTTAATGCTAATGGAGGTACTTTGATTTCTCATTTGTTGTATGCAGATGATGTATTGATTTTTGCAAATGGAGGTAAAAGATCTCTAGCGCAGATTATGAAGAATTTACGTGCATATCAATCTATGTCGGGACAATTGATTAGTCCGGCTAAATCCTCTATCTTTTTCTCCTATAAATTTCCATTTTCTAGGAAATTTGATGTCTTGAGGATAATGGGGTTCATCGAAGGTAAATGGCTGTGTAATTATCTTGGTGTTTCGTTGCAGGTGGGATGGACTACTATCAAATTATTTGACCCTTTGTTGTTGAAGATTCAAAACAAAATTGGTTGGTTGGAAGAGTAACATTCTATCCTTTGGGGGTAAAATTACGCTTCTCAAACATGTTTTATCTAGCATGCCAATTCATGTTTTATCTGTTATGAATTTACCTAAGGGTGTCTTCAAAGCTCTCAAGAGTATTTTCTCTAATTTCCTCTGGAGCTCAACTGATGATAAAAAGAAAAGAAAATGGGTGTCTTGGAAAAATATATGCTTGCCGGTGGAGGAAGGGGGCTTGGGTATTCGAAACCTTGTTGATATTCAAATGTCATTATTCATGAAATTTGCTTGGAAATTACTGGATGGTAATTCGTGTTGGGCAAAATTCTTTAAGGCTAAATATGTGGGTGAGAAGCACCCAGTGGTTCTTTCTAATTCCACAAGCTCAAGATTTTGGAAAGGCATTATGTCAATGATGCCGATAGTGATAAACAATTCAAGAATCTTGCTTAGAAATGGTGAATGCAATTTTTGGTTTGACAACTGGCTAGGGGACGAAGTCATTGCCAATTTGGAAGATGTTAGCAGAGATGAAGATTTATTGGTGGCTGGAATCCTAACTAATTCAGGCTGGGATGTTTCTAAATTATGTTCGTTGGTGTCATAAGAGATGGTTGAGAAAATAATTGCTTCGCCGGCTCAGATAACAAGGGGCACTGATGTGCGTATTTGGCAGCCTAATCCGGATGGGAGTTTCTCTACTAAATCTACTTGGCATCTCATTAGAGCTCAATGGCCGGTTTAGTTGTGGAGAAAATGGCTTTGGCATAAATTTGTTCCCAAGAAAATGTCATTTGTTTGTTGGCGTGATAAAAAATAAGAGTTACCTGTGGATGATATCCTTGTTAAGCTGGGCATTTCTCTAGTATCAAAGTGTCACTGTTGTGTTTTACCACAACAAGAATATATTGACCACATTCTTTGTTGTGGTGACTTGGTTGTTACGGCTTGGAATTATTTTGCAGGTATTTTGGGTGTTCGGCTACCTCAACTCCAAAGATGGCATGTTGTTATGAACGTTTGTGGCTTCGTGCCTCGACATCTTCTCAAGCAGAATGTTGTTGTGGAATTTTGCCTATCATTATCACATGGGCATTGTGGAGAGCACAGTGTGATGACAAAATTGAAGGAAAAACAATTGATTGGGAAGGTGTGGTATGGTGGATTAAGCTTATGTTAATAGATATTTTTTCTCCGCATCATAAGTTTGATAGATTGCAGTGGCAAGATATCAAAATTTTACATGATTTAAATTGTCCGATTGCTCAAGAAGTTAATAAAAATATGAAAGCTATGGCTTGGATGAAGCCGAGTAGAGGTATTTCCAACAATGTGGATGAAGGGAGAGCTTTACTTGATCGTTTAAATTTGGCACAACAATTGGGTATTTGAGACATAATGGTGGAGTCAGACTCTGAAGTTATTGTGAGATGGATCGAGGCCGGTAAATGCAACTTATGGTATTTGTGGGACTATTGGGATGATATAAAAAGTTTGATTTCTGAATTAAATTGCTCCATTCATCATATTTTCAGAGAAGCCAATATGGTTGCGGGTTATCTTGCTAAAGAAGGTGCTTATAATCGGTGTAAGTATTTTACAGGTTCTGACCTTGGTAGGGGAATTCTTCGAGGCTTATTACATACAGATTTTTGGGGACTTCCCTTATTTACGGCTGTAATTATTTTTGTTCCCTTTTTCGTTGTAAGTACTGTTAATTTTATTGGGTTTTGGTATTATTCCTTGATTTTATGTAAACCATTAGGTGAATATTTTGTAACCACGGTTTTCCTCCACCATATGTGAAGGTTCATTAAAAAACTTGGGACGGGGCTGCTATGAGAGTGGCTACCGGCTCTTCCTTAAAAAAAAAAAAAAAAAAATTAGGGGCTAGCTTACAATGATTGTAGCGTGGTGAAATAATGCTTGAAATAATGGGAACTGTAAGGAGATATTTTTAAACACTAGAAACTCCTCACTAATATACTTGGAAAGATAAAATCACTGACTCAAGACAAAATTACCATTTTACCCCTCTATATTTGGAAAATGACCATTTTGTTCCTAATTTAAGGATTTCGCAACCCGACTCCAAAACTCATCAAATTTACATTCCTCATGTAAATTTTGTCCTAAATCCAAATATATAATTAGGAAAATTTAAAACACAAAATAGATACACACAAAATTGAATCATGCAACACACAAAAAATCATATCCTATGTTTTACTATCATGTGAGGACATTAATAAAACACATATCATAAAATCACAATTCCCTTCCTGCCAAAACATCAAGTCCTTTAACGATAAAGAACAACCCTTAATGTTCTTGATCTATCCTTCTTGAAATCAACTCCAAGAACTCCAAAAGTTTAAACATATATTCTTAACATGTTCATAAATCAATCCTAAGAAATAGAATGCTTGAACAAACAAGTCAAAGACCACAAAAATCAGAAAACATCAACCAACATAATCGGTTTTCACATTTACTCCAAAACCGAGTGCTACATGATTTGGTTTTTGATCAAACCACTAGATCTGAATTTTCCATGAAGCAAACTATCAAGAAACAACATCATATGCTTCATATTCAAGTCCTAAAATTGATCCAAGTATTAAAATCAAGATCACATGGCAAAAATTTCATAGAAACACTAAACAACCCATGAGCCTCAAGTTTGTTCCAACTGGACCTTAGCATGCATAAAAGTTCTTTCCCTCAAGATCACAACCATAAATCTTCAAAATAACTTCCTAACACATAGATCAAAGTCCTAAGAACAACATATGTGAATATAAAGACCATAAGTACTTGCTTTCATAACAAAAGATGCAAACTTACTAAAAACATGAACTGTTTTTACACCTCCAGTTTCCAACTTTCTCATATCATGTAAAACTCTAGGTAAAGACTCTCAATATGCAACAAATGTAAATCCATCTTACATGTTAGTATGTTAAATCTAAATCATAAAGATGATCAGACCGAGATCTTACCAAGAACTTCATAAAACAAATCAAAGAATCACAATATCCATATTTTCGTCCAGTATGACCTTTGCATGCTTAGATATACTTTTCACTAATCCAAACTTCATACAAAATCATATAAAATGTACCAATAGAAACTACACGCAAAGAGGAACAACTTATATGTAGAGTGTTTCATGAGAATCTACTTGCTAAGGTTTTGAACAATTCAAGCAATAAAGGTCATCAAATCTGTATGAAGTCTCTCCATGTGTTCTCTCCAAGAAAGTGATTCAAAAGTGACAAAAGGCCCAGGAGGCAAGCCATAGAAGACTCATATACTGCTGGAGGGGTTGAGAGGGGATGTGAGGGTGACCATTTGGTGATGTGTTTTGAGCCAAAACCATGCCCAAAACCATGGGCTACAACACATAGTGTTATGCCTTGAAGCTGCCGTGCGATGGGGTGGTGGTGAAGTGGCAGGTTGCCCTCCCATGAACCACTATTTTGGGTTGACATGGGTAGTGGAAATACACTCATGGCAGTGGAGAATCTACCTCAAGAAGCCTTACATAGGTTGAGCTTTTCGGTGGGCCTAAACAGATTGAGCCTCATTTGGGGTTTCAATAGGGCTTGGATTGGGGTTTCAGTTTCTAACAAGCCCAAATCAAATCTTTCTTGGCCCAATAAAAGTACCATGGTATAAAAGAATGGATAAAATAGTAATGACGTAAATTTGAATGGTTAATAGCATGTAGAAGTGATTTAATCAAGTAATTAATATTAAGCTAAAACTGTCTTCATTTAGAGTTTGGGAAACCATTTGGGGTTTGGGGAAACCATTTGGGGTTTTGACCTTCACCAAGATTTTGAGGTTTCATTAGGATCCCAAATATTTGGAGTATTACTAGGATTGAAACCCTATTTGATTTGGCTAATAAATGGATGGTTGGATGGAATAGTGTTTGGCTTAGGTGGCATGATCATAAAACTTGATTCTCCTTCTTTTCCATCTCGTGGTTCCTTTGGGTACCAAGTGTCCTAAACTATTCACTAAGTATGGCTAAGATTTTACCATGTATCCAAATAAAACCTCTCTAGACTTATTTGGACAATCCATACTTTGATTGGAAAACGATTGGATTGAGTGCTAACACGTGTTACTATTCGCTCTGAAAATTGAGAAAATAACATTGCACCATAAAATTCAAAATAATCCTACAAAACTAAGAGTACAATTCATTTCATGAAATCCAACTCCTAAGTGCTTCACTGGATGCGATTCGGGGATATATTAAAAACCGATGGGGTGTTCTTTAATGCAGATTGTTGGTGCAATGAGAAGGGCTCAAAATGTTCTTGTGCGGTTGATGAATGAAGAGGATTTTTTTACTGCTATGTCTAGGGAAGTGATGGATATTGCAAATGTCCCTTATAAAAATTTTCATTGGACGCCTTCATTTAATGAATATGAGGAATCTTTGTCAGCTCCGGTGTGGATTTTTCTACTAGGACTACAACCTCATTTCTTTCATGAATCTACGTTGAAGATTTTTGCAGGTCCGTATGGTAGATATCTGAAAAGAGATAATGCCACGGCTTGTGTTTCAAGGCCAGAGGGAGCAAGAATGTGTGTGGAGATGGATATTTCAAAGGAGCATAGGCATTGGATATTTCAAAGGAGCCAAAGGAAGCATAGCCATTATCTTATTATGCAATGCGATGGGGTAATGATGCCATCCTTAGCAGCGGACAATCAAATGGTGGATCATCAGGAAGGTAATATTTTGCAAAACACCGAGGGAGATGTGCCAAGTGATAGTGGAAAAAGCGTAGATGTAGTTCAAGATTCGGATAATATATTTAAGGGTGAAAAGATTCCAGAGGAAGCAGATTTGACTTTGGAAGAAGTTGTGGATGTAGAATTAGAGAGGATTTTGGATCTTGTGGTAGATGGCGATATTGGATTGGAGGGCAGGGAAAACTTTCAGGTGCAGTCCGGGGAGCAAGAAATGGATGCATGTAGCAATGAGTCATATTAGATGCATGTGGATACAGATGATCTTCAGGTTATGGAAAATAACGAGAAATGGAACGAGATTCTCAATGGGGCAGATAGTAATAGTGAGTCTTTTGTAGTAGAAACAGAGGTGAGGTTGGGGAAGGATATAGACGGCGTTGAAAATGCAGAAAATGTAGACAATGCCGAAAAAGTAGCAGTGGAGACAGATGAACCAGATTTGCCCATTATAAAGTTAAAGAAGAATAAAAAGGCTGTAGTTGCGCCACCAGGTATGCTTACTCGATCTTCTAAACAAGTTTAATATGCTAGATAATTTTTTAGTTTGGAATGTGAGGGGGGTGGGTACTTCTTATTTGCAATTACATAAACATATTTTTGAGATAATGCCAGATGTATTGGCCATATTGGAACCTTTTCCGGCAGATTGTAGAATTAAGAAATGGGCTAGGAAGTTGAAGTTTGATAACTTTATGACTAATTTTCAACAAGATGGTAAGATTTGGGTTTTGTGGTAGAAGGATGTTGGCATGCAAATTATTTCCTACTCTAAGCAACAGATTTTCGGGCTGTATAAAAAAGGTGCGAGGGAGATGTTAATTTCTTTTATATATGAGAGTTGTTTCCAAGTTGGTCGTTTGCAGCGTTGGAGAGACTTAGAATCAGTTCAAAGGCATGATATTCCGTGGGTGGTTGGGGGTGACTTTAATGTCATTCGATATGATCATGAAAAAGTTAGGGGTCTGTTAAAATCTCACGGTGTTAAAGATGATTTTAACAATAGTATAATGAATTGTGGGCTTTTGGAGATTCGAGAGGAGGGTTCAAGATTTTCATTGTGTAATGGGTAAGAAGAGGTCGAATATGGGCTAAGCTAGATTGGGTCATTGTTAATCAAGAATTTATTTGGAGATATCTTGCGGCGAAGGTTTTTATTTTGGCTAGAAATACTTCAGATCATTGTCCACTACACATTAGAGTTTCAAATGCTAGACAATTTTATGGACCAAAGCCTTTTTTCTTTCAACGTATGGGGATTACACATAAGCAGTTCAGAGAGGTAATTATTAAGAGTTGGATGGAACCTACAAAGTTTGAGGGGCTTTTGAATTTGGCTGCCAAGTTGAAGCGTTTGAAGCATACTCGAAAGGAGTGGAATCGAAATGTGTTTGGCAATATTTTTCAACAAATTACTAGGTGGGAAGATCGGATAATTTTATTGGAAGACAAGGTGCTACAATTGGGGGATATAGATGATGACAAAGTGTTACAAGAAGCTCGTAAAAGTCTGCATGACTGGCTGAATCGAGAGGAAATCTTTATGGCTCAAAAGGCGAAGGTAAATGGATAAAGGAAGGGGATGCGAATACTAAATTTGTTCATGGTATGGCCAGGAATCATAGACAGAAAACGTGGGTAGGCCGAATGGAAATGTAAGATGGGCAGGTGTTTCAATCCCCGATTGAAGTGCATGATGGAGCAGTAGATTTTTTTCAGAACCTGTTGAAATCAGAGGGTAAAAAAAATGCACAAGAAGAAATATGTTTGCTGGTGCAACCGTGTGATACCCCATATGATATGGATAAGAGTAGGTGGTGTATGGGATCCCACATTACTTGGAAAGGAGAAGTTCTTGCTCTTTATAAAGTTCCAATAGGGCTCCAATTGTATCATTGACTAGTCCTTTTAGAGTATAGGCCATGTGGTTTGGGCCTTCCATTGGGGCGTTACAAACCGACTGTTACGGAAGAGTATAATGATTTTTTGGTTAGGATGCCGGGCATGGAGGAAACTTTAGCAGCTATGAAGTCCATTTCGGAAGATAGTAGTCCGGGACCGGATGGATTTGGGTCTAGTTTCTTCATCTCTTGTTGGGATATAGTTGGAAAGGATGTTCTTAATGCGGCTAAGGAGTTTTTTTCAAGGGTTCCGTTGGGTCCCTATTATACTTCAACTTTTTTAGTCCTTATTCCTAAAACAAACAAACTGGATAGTTTTGCTAAATTCCGGCCTATTAGTCTTTGTTCGGTAATTTACAAGTGTTTTTCAAAAATTATAGTTGCAAGAATAAGGCCGTTATTATCTAGCATTGTTTCAGAAGAACAAGGTGTGTTTGTTAAGGGGCGTAGTATTTTTGAGAATGCATTGTTGGCTCAAGAAGTATTGTGTAATCTAAATAGGAAGGTGAGGGGAGGAAATATAATGTTGAAATTAGATATGATGAAGGCATATGATAGGTTGGAATGGAATTTTCTTTGGGAGGCTTTAGCTGCTTATGGTTTTTCAAATCAGTTTGTGGTTATTCTAAAAAATTGTTTACAGAATTGTAGTTTTTCTCAGTGGTGCTTAATGGAACATATCAGGGTTATTTTCAATCATCCAGTGGTATTCGGCAGGGAGACCCTCTTTCACCATACTTGTTTATTTTAGCAGAGGAAGTATTCACATGATTGGTTAAGCAAGCAGTCGAACATCAAAAAATCAAGCATCTCTTAATTCCTAGAATGAAAACACAGGTATCTCATTTACTTTATGCGGATGATGTCATTTTTTTCTTAAATGGGGATAAAAAATGGTAAAAGGGCTAATGGAAGTTATAGATACTTATTCTAGATGGTCGGGACAAAAGGTAAATACGGATAAGTCGACCATTTATTTTTCCTCTCACATTTCGTATGGGAGGAAAAAAAGTTTGCAAAGAATGACTGGTTATGGACTTGGGAAGGTTCCCTGTATATATGTGGGTATTCCTATAGGCTCATCTGTGATTGGAGGGCGTTGTTTTGAGAAGATTGTTAATAAGGTTTAGGCAAAGCTTGATGGGTGGAAAGGTATTTTTTTTTTCAGCAAGGGGCGTATTGTGATGATCCGACATGTACTTTCTATCTTACCTATTCATCTTATGTCAGTAATGGATGTGCCAAAAATGGTCATTAGAAAACTTAATTCTATCTTTGCTGGATTTCTTTGGGGAGGCACGGAAGAGCATCATAAAAAACATTGGGTATCTTGGAAAAAAATCACTAAACCAGTACAAGAGGGAGGATTAGGTATTCATGACTTACAGGAGGTGCAGAAGGCAATTCGATGGAAATTAGCTTGGAATGTTCTCTATGGTAACTCTTTAAGGGCGAAGTTCATGAGGGATAAGTATTTTAAAAAACATCATCCGATTCAAGAAGTGGCTAAATGGAATTCCTCACCCTTATGGAAGTCGGTTGCATCATGTTTTGGGGCTGTAATGGAATACTCAAGGTGGCAAATAAATGAGGCAAAAATTCCGTTTTGGTGGGAGAATTGGTCTAGCTTGGGTATTCTAGGTAGGCAGGTACGAGTTATAGATCAACCAAAATTAATATCGAGGGAGATGATCATAGGAACAGAGTGGCATGAAGAATGGCTCACGGAGATGATAGGTAGAGAGAAGGCTCGATATATTTGTTTGAATGTGAAGTTGGGTAGGATGGAGTTGGAAGATAAGGTATTTTGGAAGTCCTCAAACAATTTGAATGTTACTGTTAAAGATGGGTGGGAGTTGTGCAGAATAAAAAATGAGCAAGTTAGGTGGGCAAATGTTGTTTGGGATCTTGGTATTCCTTTTAGGATTTCTTTCGTATGCTGGAAAGGAGTACAAGGGGCTTTGAGTGTAGATACCAATATTCAGCGATTGGGTATTTCTTTATGTTCGTCATGTGTATGTTGTGAGAAGCGGGGGATGGAAATGATGGATCACGTTTTGGGAGAGGGGGATTTTGCAGTGCAGTTTTGGAATAAGATTTTGGACATGTTGGGAGTTGATTTTGAACAGTAGCAAAGTTGGCAAGAAAGGTTGCGGAATTGGATTTCCAAAGGAAAAATGTTGTCGCAGTTAGAACATTTAAAAGGCATTACTCCGGTTTTTATTATATGGATTCTTTGGATTCGGTGGTGTAAAGCACAAATGGGGGATAGAAAAATGTCAGTTCAAGGGTGTTGGGAGTAGATTCCGTTTTGGTTCAGGAATATATCTATTAAAATGAGAAGAAAGAAAAGATTAAATATTGCACATATTGAAATCCTTCAGGGGTGCCAGATTCCTATTGTAGAGGTGTTTAGACATATCCATAGGATTTAAGTTGCGGGTACGCTGTAGCAGTTGAGTTTTATTTTTTGTGTCTAGCATATTGTTTTTTACGTTTACGTTGATTTGTATCTTTGATGCTTTTTACGTTTGTGGTTTTACGTTTTTAGTTTGACGTCATAGCAGCTGATTTTATTGGTCTAGCATTTATGTTTACGTTAATTCATTTTACTCCATGTTGATCAGTTGTGATTTTTATGTCATGATTGATTTATGTTTATGGCTTTATGTAATTGTCGGATTTACATTGATTATGTTTAATTGCAGTTTCATCTTGTTCTGGTATTTTTTGATTAGGCTTGTTAGAATTTTTTTTATCTTTTAGAGTTGGCTTTTTTTGACACTTGGTTCTGGGTTAGATTTATAGCGAATTATCATGTAAGCCCCCAAGTGTAATGATGTTACCACGGTTTTCCTCCGCTATAAGTAAGGGTTTATTAATAAACTTGGGATGGGGTTGCTATATGTGTAGCTACCGACTCTTTGTAAAAAAAAAAAAAAAAAATCGAAATACATTTTCGAACAACTATTGTCCAAAAAATGAAAATCATTTTATTGTGCTGTAAAATACTAAATATTCATCTGAGACTAATGAAGCAAGCCGTTTCTCATTCTTATGCTCCTAAGTATCTCAAATAAACAAAATCACATTTCTAACACCAAAGTGGGTAAGAAACTAACTATGATGACATATTAAAACCTACGTCATTGCTTGGTTCGTGAGGCATTTTTGGGTTTTCATGACGTTCCTAAAACCTAAAGAAATTCATCTACTGAATGTTTGGCAGGTTGTTACAAGGTGTGTAGCAGCCACTGCCAATCCAAAAATGGAAGTGGGAAGACATCTCGGATTCTCAATGGATTTTGTGTTGGGTTTTCCAAGAACTGCCATTGGGAATAACACTATTTGGGTGATAGTTGACTGCTTAACATAGAGTGCCCACTTCATACCCATTAACAATATAGATTATTTGGATAGATTGACAAGGATTTACGTGTCAGAAATCGCCAGATTGCATGGAGTACATTAGATGATCATGTAGAGAGTGACCCTTGTTTCACATCTTGGTTTTGGCAGAGTTTGTAAAATTTGATGGGCACTCGTCTGAATTTCCGCAGTGCCTACCCTCCTCAAACAGATGGATAGACCAAGAGGACAAGTAAGATACTAAAAGACATGCTTAGAGCCTATGTCCTGGAACATGAGGAAATTGGGAGAAGCAGCTACCTTTGGTAGAGTTCGCTTACAACAATAGTTTCTAGGCCACCATTCAGATGACACCCTATGAAGTCTTGTATGGCAGAAAGTGTAGATCCCCATTTATTGGGACAAAGTTGGGCAAAACAAAGTGATTGGGCCATAAGTCCTGCAAGAGATAAAGGATCAAGTCCTAACAATTAGGGAAAGAATGAAGATGGCACAGAGTCAATAAAAGAGCTACGTCGACAACAGAAGGAGTATAGAACTTGAAGTCGGAGATTGGGTTTATGTGAAAGTATCTCCTATGAGAGGAGTGGCCAGATTCAGTGTTAAGGGAAAGTTGAGTTTGAGATACGTGGGACCCTACGAGATAAAAAAGTGGGAGTAGATGCGTGCCATATGGAGTTACCAACTGAGTTCCATGGAATCCATAATGTATTCCACGTGTCCTTGCTAAAAAGAGCTTTGAGGATCAGACACCAGCATCGGTAGATCCCGAGAGTATATCTTTGCAATCAAAGCTAACTTACGAGGAAAAACTAGTGCAAATGATTGATTGGAGAGAGAAGGAATTGCGTAACTGCAAGATTTTACTGGTTAAAGTACTTTGGCAGAATCATAATGTTCAAGAAGTAATTTGGGAGAAGGAAGTTAATATTAAAGCCAAGTACCCTCATCTGTTTGGATCATAGTGTAGTAGTTTTGATTTGTCTATGATCACGGCACAACCGATTTTTGTATTCACTTTTGTACGAGGTTGTATTGCATCAGTTAGTCATTGTAATTCATTTGTTTGGATATCAAATAAAGTATATGTTTCATCTTAGATCTATTGTGGAACGGTGTTGGTTGTGCTATGAGTTCTGCTTTCAATCATTGATTTAACTTTGGCAGTTTCCATGGCACACGACCGAAAGACCTCAAGGAAGTCAACCCTCTCCACACAACAAGTGTAGGAGATGAGAGAAGAATGTCGTAGGAGGTGACTCATCGAGATTGAGAGGCAGGCCACTACCTATTGGCAGGTGATGGATTGACTAGAGCATCAATGCACCCATGTGATGGAAATATATAAGAATGGGGTAAGCTATAAGAGGAAGGCTTTGCCTCATGAGGAGCGTTATCCACCCCTTCACTAGACCACCTGGATGGGTTGAGATAACGTTATGGCGAGGATGTTATGCGATAGAGCTGAGTTTTGCCATGCAGTTGAGGAGCACGCCATAGCCATTATCATGCCTACGACATATGGATCATCGATGTTGTCTACTCATCGAGGATGACTACTTGTTTAGGGCCACATTCCAGATAGTGATGATGAGGAGATCGAGCAGCACATCAACCCTGGACATTTCGACAACATGATTTATGATTTCGAAGATGACACACTATATTATATGCCACAGCAAACCACGTTAGTGGATTCCAACTCACCCCCACCTGCATCGACTAGCGACTATATGTATAGTGATGGACAATAGACTTGGTGAGAATCATCTTTTACTTTTGTGTGATAATAGTTATATTATTTACACGCATAGATTTCGAGGACGAAATGATTTTTTTAGGAGGGTCAGATGTAATAGCCCACCAAAAATTCAGCTGATAAATTTCTGTAGACCTTAGATTGTCATGAAATCTCATAAAGATGTCACGAATCTAGTAACCGCTTAGGTTTTAGTCTGTCAGTATAGTCGGTTTTCTACCCACTATGATGAAAAAAATGTCTTTTTAATTATTTGAGGTACTTAGGAGTGTAAGAGTAAGAAACGGTCTACACCATTAGTCGTAGATGAATATTTAGGATTTTACAGTGCAAAAAGACATTTTTCATTTTCTGGATGAAAAGTGTTCGAAAATGCCTTTTCATTTTTTCGGGGCACGTAGGAGACTAATTTTGCGAAACGAATTGCACCACCAGGTTCATTTTTACATTTTTCGGAGTGAATAGTAACACTCAAGATAACACCATGTGGCACCAGTTTAGTCGATTGTTAAATCATTATGTGAATTGTCCAAAATCAATCTTGAGGAATTTTAGTGGATACTTGGAAAGATCTTAGCCACAATTGGTGAATAGTGTAGGATACTTGGCACTAAGAGGAACCATGTGATGGAAATGTGAAGGAAAAGAAGGAAAATCAAAGCATTGTGATCATGCCACCTAAGCCAAACACTTTGTGGCCAACAAAAAGAGGGTTTCAACCCTAGTGAAACCCCAAACCTTTGAGATCCAATTGAAACCCCAAAACCATGGTGGAAGCCCCAAACCCTAAAATGTTTCCCCAAACCCTAAATGGTTACCCCAAACCCTATTTTGCCAATTTTAGCTTAAGTAATCAATCATTTGATTAAATCACTTTCACATACAATTAACCACTCAAGTTCATGTCATTACACTATATTTTATTCTTTTATATCTTGGTAATTTTATTGGACCAAGAAAAATTGGATTTGGGCTTGATATAAACCGAAACCCCAAACCAAACTCTCTTTATACCCCAAAATGTAGCCATTCGGTTAAGGCCCATTTAGGCCCATCAAAATGCACCACCAAGCCAAAGATTCTTAAGGAAGTCCCCCCCACTACCCTAGGTGTCCTATGGCTGCCAATGTTCAGCCCAAATAGTGGTTGATGGGAGGTCAAACGACCACCCAAACCACTAGGTCTCTCGGCAGCTTCAAGCTGAATACCATGGAGTATGTCGCTCATGGTTTTGCCCCTAGTTTTCGATGACTGAACCTCCATCAAAGGGTCATTCTATGATCCTCCATCAACCCTTTAATCCCATATAAGTCTTCCATGCCAGCCCCTTCATGCTTTTGTCACTTTTGTTTCACTTACTTGAAGAGAACTCGAGTAGAAGTTTTTGGCAGTGTTTCTGGCTGATCTTGGTTGAATTTGTCGAAGCATTTGTAAGTATATCTCACTAAGCTTCCTTCCTATGAATTGATTCTATTTGAGTATAGTTTCCAATGATGCATTTTGTATGATTCTTTGTGGAGTATTGGTTGGTGAAAAATGGGTTTGAACATACATAGGTCATACTGGGCGACAATTTGGATGATGTGTGAAATCTTGATGTTTTGGTGAATTTTTTGTTAAAGTTAGGTTCGGATATTGATATGATGAAATGCTAACAGTTACACATGTTTTCTTTGGAGTTGAAACCTGAACACACAAAACAATTTTGGGTTTGAGGTTATGATAATGTTTGGTTCTTGAAACCTAGTCCAATGACAATGAAATTTTTGTATGATATTCTTAAGACTTTCATTTAGATGTTAAGAGTTTTTTTTTTTTTTTAAGAGAGTTGGATTAAATCACTGATTGAAAGCATGTTATGTATGAAAAGGTTCGGTTTAGGCATGAATTGAAGCCCATGGGTATGCTTGATATTTTATGAAGTTTTTTCATATGATTTATAGGTCTAATGATAGAATCATGTTTAGAACTTGACTATGAAGCATATGATTTTACTTTTTATGGTTTACTTGATGAAAGTTTTGGGTTAAGTGTTTTCGTTCTACGTCAAAAGCAAGTGATGCACAATTTTGAACTTAGTGAGCATGCTGGGTGGTTTGATGATGATTTTTGTGATTTTGATTGTTGTTCAAGCATGATTATCACTTAGGTTGGATTTAAACATGTGAAGAGTAAGTTTATAGACTTTTGAAGTCCTTGGAGTTTATTGCAAAGGTGATAGACCAAGTGCATCAAAGAGTTGTTCTATTTGCTTAAGATTTGGTGTTTTGGCACTTTTCTTGACATAAGGAATTTAGATTTTTGTGATATGATTATTTTGATGTACCGGTATGATTTTAGAACCTAGGATATGATTGTTAAATGTTTCATAAATCGGCTTGAGTATATGCTTTAAAGTTGGAAAGAATTGCAACAAAAATCAAGACTTTTGCCTTAACTATGTTTCGACCATTGCTTGGTTTGTATGGTTGTGTATTGTTTTAAATTTTTCTAACTATATATTTGGTTTTAGGACAAAATTTACATTACTAGAATTTGGACTTAGTATGTAAAACCCTTAATTTAGGAGCAAAATAGTTGGTTTTGACAAATAGAGGGTAAAGTGGTAATTTTATATAAGTCAATGAGTTTTGTGTTTCTAAGTGCTTAGTGGGATATTCTAACCTTTAGATTTATCTTGTTTTAGTCCACCCTGTTTCATGCATTTTTATGTACGTTACACCATAATTACTGTAAGTTAGCCTTGAACTTACCTCTCAGTGTATTTTTGGATGTATGATGGTAAGCTATAATTGTCATATTCTTGCCACTTATGATTATTACATATGTTTTAATATGGCATGCCATATTAAATTATTTCAAGTACATGTTCATTTGCTACATTCCATGTTATGCCATGCCATCTGTCATATGTTCATTGTTTTATGTCACATCATGCCCCATGCATAGAGAATGTCACGAAAAACAATATTTTCAAGTCAATGGAATCTTTTATTTTTATCACTACTCCAAGTGCTAGGATGTGGTAGTAACCTAGTGGAACTCTATTGTTCACATTATAGGGTTAGAATATCTCACTTAACCCTCCTAATAATAAAACTCATTAACTTAGGAATAGATTTTCAAAGTTGCCCCTCAAGTTATGGGAAATTAAAAATTTGCCCCTAAAAGGTGGTTTTAGGAAACAAATTTGCAAAGTTACCCCTCAAGTAATTTAGAAGCTAGCTTAGAAATTGCCGTGTAAAAGTGAGCGGAGTGCAAAGAGTGTACTAAAATGAGAGACATTATAGGGTTAGAATATCTCACTTAACCCTCCTAATAATAAAAGAAAAATTCTACTCATCATCCCACACACCACACACCACATCTCTTTTAATTTGTTTTCTTTTTCCCATAACAAATATATGGTGTATGGATGATGAATAGAACAACTCAATTAGTTTAGAAAGAATAAAATAAAAATAAATAAATATTTTTTTAAAATATGTAAATTGTATGGTGTGGGATGATGAGTAACATCCTTCATAATAAAACTCATTAACTTAGGAACAAATTTGCAAAGTTATTCCTCAAGTTATGGGAAATTATAAATTACAAAGTTGCAAAGTTACCCCTCATGTAAATTTCATCCTAAATCCAAATATGAATTTAGAATTTTTTAAAACTAATCCCAACTATGCAAGCTCTCTCTTGGCCGATTCATGTATAGGCTAAAATCTAGGGTTTTGTTGCTACTTGGTCATTTCTTAACTTTCTTAAACTGAAATGAGAATTCTAAAAATCAAATCCTTAGTTATAAAAACATGTTAAAACACTAAATGACACATTCTATTAAAACTCGGACTCACTACATCAAAAACAATGCCAAAACATCATGATTAGGTCAAATAAAACCAACTCTTGTTATTCTTGGTCTAACACTTTCATATCAATTTCAAGGACTCCAAAAGTCCATAAATAGCTCTCCTAACATGTTCATTATTCAAATCTAAGTGAGAGAGTCCTTGAATAATCAGCCAAAAATCACAAAAGACAACATAGAACACTCAGTTTGCATGAAAACTTAGAAATCGAGTAAGCATGCTTTTGGACTTGAAACAAAGTGACTAGATCCTTGATTTTCATGCAATAACTCTTGAAAGAATACAAGCATATACCTCACACTCAAGTTCTTTCTAGATCTAAGCATCAAATCTAGCATGTCATATTAAAACGTTCATAAAAAATACTGATCCAACTCGAGAGCCTCTAGATTGAGCTTAAAGCAAACTCTTGCATGTTAATCAACATTCCAACAAAGGTCTAAATCATAACTCTTAAAAAATTCATTCTAAATCTATAGATCAAAATCTCAAGAACAACATTTATAAATATCAAACCTATATAATCCAGATCCTAGAGCTAAAATCACAAACTAAGCCAAACAAAAATATGTTTTGAACTAATCAGTTTCTAATACTATAAAATCATGCAAAAATATTTTATAAAAATACTAACATGCTTTGAATCAAATAATAAATTTCATATAATCATGTCAACACTTTATCCAATCAAGACCTACCCAAAATTTCATTAAAATCTCAAAAAACTTCCAAAGTTCAACACAAATACCAAAAACCATCAACACCAAACCTTTCCTCCATCAATACTAGTCTTCATCCATAAAAAATCCAAGAACATTTTAACAAAACACACCCAAATAAACTATACACAATGCTAGATAAAATGGAAGAGACTAGAGCCATAGGAAATAAATTAAAAAAGCTTGGAATGAATAACACAAAACTGTCCAATTTTGGTCTCTCTAGCTCTCTCGGATTTCTTTTGGAAGAAGGATGAAAATGTGTAAGTATTGGGAAGCAAATGGGTGAGGCATGGAGTATAGGTTAAGGGCTGACTTTGTGGGTGAGTGAATGACCATTTGATGTGAGTTTTACTTGTGAAAAGAGGGTGGAAAGTTGAAGGGAGTGGCTTCTATTTTTCTGCTGCTATAGATTGAGTGGGTGAGGGGTCATGGTGGCTTGTTTCACTTGCCATCAAGGCACTATTCAGGGCTGGTCATGAGGTGGCATGGCAACCAAGACATGGCCTTGTAAGGTGGTGGAAGCTTGTTGAAGAAGCTTGGGGGAAAATGGTGGTTATGGTGTGACTAACTGAAATGCATTTAGTTTGGGGTTTCATTTGGGTATAGTTTGGGTTTCTATTAGGTTGGTTCAAATACAACTTTTCTTGGTCAAATGCAATTACCAAGATGGAAGAGAGTGGGTGAAAATGTAAGAGTGTGTACTTGAGTGGTTGGATTCTTGTATTTCCAAATACTACAATGGAACATCTAAGATTGTAAGCCATATGAATAAAGCTTATTAGACAAAAGTTCTTTCAACTCTTTTTATAAACGCTCTTATGTACACGCTTTCATAACAAATGCACAATATGTAAAAGGTAAAAACCATGAAAGAAATATTTGAAAAAGAGATAAACAGAAAGTTACTAGATACTTGCTAGATTTGCGTTTGACAGAAGTTGCCACAGAGAGTTTTACTTCTTTATCAATTCTGGTCAAGCAACATGTGTGATAAGAGTTCTCTAGACACGCCGTAAACATTGTTGTCTAGCAAACTGGCTTGTTTTATTTTATTTCTAGTATCACACATGGTCATTGTAATACCCAGCCCCAAGCCCATGAACTAGGCCTAGAAAGAGCCCAGCCCAGAAGACCCACACGACGTCGTTTTTGGGTAAGACTCCTCCTTTCAGTTTCTTCTTCCTTGAACCCACGCTCCATCCCAACATTTTCTCTCTTTTGCTCCTTCGAAATCTTCTCCTTCCATCAATTGCTCCCCCACTTGTTCTTCCATGAATCCCACTTTCTTTATTTTTTTACCCACACCCCTTCAACTTATTTTTCTTTTGTTCACCTCTTCTCAACAGACACACACACACACACACACTCTCTCTCTCTCTCTCGCTCTCCCTCAATTTTATTTTCATCTCCTCGTCTACTCTCCTCAACCGCCAACCACAAGAACCACCCTACTCGTGCATGACCGAAATCATCGGGGACATTGACTCAAGTCCTTGCCGCACATCCTAGACACCACCGTAGGCCATTTCTTTCCTCGGCAAGCCACTGCCCAGAGCTTCCTCTTCCCACTGCTGCTCCAAGCTGCAACACCACTAAACCACGACAACCATCGTTACCCAACGGCATATCCAACGTAACATACAGCTTCCTGCCGTTGCCCAATGCCGCAACCATTGCACCACATCTAGCCACCATCGGCTAGTCATCAATGTACATCAACATCCACCAACACTGTAGCCTAGCCGCCGTGAACCAAGCACCGAAGGCAGTAGCCCAATGGCGCCCCCAACCCCCGCTTAGGATTGGACGATGACTGAAACACCGGGACATGCAACACAAGGCTACATACCCCTCGTACATGACAAATAAGATGCAATGCACCTATGTTTACTAGCAATATGCAACAAATCACAGTGGAATAAGTCATTTAAATGTTGTATCAGAATAAACTAATATCCCAACTTCTTCATTCATAGCTTTAAACCACATTTCTTAGCAATGGAGTATCAAATTCCTTGTTTACACTTTAACATAACAAGTATTGTCTAAAAAAGCCTTAACAAGGAAATTATTAAAACATCTTTCTAATCTAGGCTATCTCCAAGTAGGTCATGACTAGATCCATTCTCTCCTCTAGGTTGAGCTCATCCTTTGCCTTCATCATTATCCTAACTCGCTACTTTTGGTCCTGCTAAAGGTTATACCATTCTGGGTCGGGAATGGTAGTGGGAACTACCATAGTGAGATTTCGAGAAGCATAACATATGGAATGCCGTGTATGAAATAACCAAGCATAACATTTTCATTTCATAGCATGATAACATAAACCATGTGAGATATCAAAACATATACATGAACCCATGAAAAAGGGCCTTGGCCGAAATATATAGATGCAAAACATGAAGATTCATCATTTAAACATGTTCCAAACTTCAAGTATATAATATAGAAATCAAAACATAGTGAAACAAACATGAAATCATAGGTTTTTTTACCAAGTTCCGAAACTTCCAAAGCATGTTCAAACTGAAACATCATATTGCATAAACCATAAACCTCAATCAAGTGAAAGACGAAACTTATAGGAAACTTTCATGACATTTTCATCACAAATCCGAAGCATATATTTCCTTCCTTAGAGTTACTCAAGATCATATTAGTATATACAAACAAACAACAAAGAGATAACAAACAAAGCAATCAAAAACCATGGAAGGATTTACACAATCATATACGAATATTAACCAAGAGTAAGTTGAGTGTATACTTACAAAAATCCACGGAATGAAACAAATAGCAAGTTGTAAATCGAAATATAACTCGTTAGAATAAGGGTTCCAAGACCCTAATCAATATTCTTGAGTGTGTGAGGGCTTCTAGGGTTATCACTAAGTCTTAAGAAGTCCCAAACTAATCAGCTTCTAGGGTTTTGAATCAAGAAATCCTTCAACTTCCTTGTATCTTTCACTAATCTCGAATAAGTGTGGAAATACATGAGTGTGGCCAAATGTGTAGAGGATTTGTTCCTTCAAACTTTTGGTCTTCTATACTTCTAGAAAACCCTAATTCTTTTCCCATGAACAAGTGTGGAAATTGTGTGTTTCACCATATTTGAACTCCCTTAAGGTTCAAATCTCATCTTGAGTTGAATATGTGATATGTGTGTGTAGAAACAGAAGGAAATTAGTTCTTGCTGTGGTTCCTCACTGTAAACGCCAAAATCCCTCTCTTGAAACAAGCCTACCTTGTTTGATATGAAGGAAAGTGTGAGAAAGTGGAGGAAATCTCTAAGTGGTCGTGTAAGAGAGTGTAGAGAAAATAAGAGCATGTAAAATCCGAGAATGACAAAAGTGAAAAGCCCCTTGGGCATGTGACTCCTCTCCCTTTATATAGAGTTCTCCAACAAAATCCCATTGGTTGCTAGTGACCTATTGCATGAAGGACAAGTGGTGCCTTTCCTGATGCATGTAGGACAAGTGGTGCCTTCTTTGTTGCGTGTAGGACAAGTGGCACATTTTCTGATGCATGTAGGGCAAGTGGAGCCTTTTGCTAGGCTATAGGGAACACAAAAGTATTCTTGAAAAGAATAATCTTGCCAAGTGGCGTGGCTCCTTGAAAATTCAAAATATCCCTTATCCTTGCTTTTCCTAGGAAATCTAAGAATATCCTTGCATGGACTCCATGTGTCAAAGGCCCTCCCTTGTCTCTCCTTAGGAAATCCAAAAGATCCTCTCCATGAGTGACATGTGGCATGGCATCTTGTCAAAATTCGAAATCCTAAGAGGCTCTTTGGGTATGCTTTCCCATATGGTCCAGATTCAATGAATCTCTAGGGCAAGATTGACATTTGATGAATCCTAACCCTAGGCTTGAACCTTGTAGACTTGTGCATGTTTTCCAAGTGGCAAAAGGCATGTAGGATGTGGGTACATGTTCCCCATGCTTCCTTCCCTTTCCTCATGTGCCTCTTCCTTTTCCCATGTGTCTTTTCCTTTTCCTATGTGTCTTTTCCTTTTTCCCATGCATGTCCCTTACTCTTCCCTAAGCAAGAAGCTTTTTCTTTCTATGCATGTTCCCTAGGTGGCTTTCCCACTTCCTTATGCTTCTCAAGAACTCAAAACATGACATGTGGTAATGTGGTGGCTGAAATCCTAGGAGTACAAGGGTAATTTTCATGCATTTTCTCTTCCACTTCCTTCTAGAACCTTTTCCCCTACTAATGCATGAATGACAAATGGCAAAATGTCAGAAAATAACTTGCGTGGGAGTGCACAACTCCTTGGAACTCACAAAAATATTATTGGTGCTTATGTAGTCCATTTGGGTTCCCGAAACCATGTTGTAACGCCTGTCCATGTGGTGGAACTTTTTATAAAATGATTTTAGAAAGGACGACGGGAATTACCATTCATTTTAAAACTTTTTGCTTCCATACCCAGGGTGTAAGACTATACATTATAAAATAAAATATGTTTTAAGAATAAAAGAGGTTTACAACAGAAAACATTAATCTTAAGATAAAAATGCCTCTCATACAGTTAAAACTCTCATGCCTAGACTTCCATGCTCTTTCCCTTGGGCCGTGTCCGTCCTGACGCGTACTTCTCATTCAGTTCCTAAGCATTACTTCATAGAGTTAAAATATAATAACATATGTTTTCATTCATGCATTCAACCATACATACTATACGTACATGCATGCGTGCATTCATTTAAAAACATCACTAGATGGGGTTTTTCTTTAAAAATGGGCTTTCTCTTTGTAAAACGTTTCTGCCGTCAGTGCTTTCATTTCTTAAAGAATGTGATGCATTCATACATTTATATATTCATTCTTATCACTTTCATTGGCTGGTACACACTGTTACACTATGTGTGTTGGGGTTAGATGTCTTCCTTTGGACCTGGACTTTGCCCGTGGCCACGAGTTGGGAATCCCTTTTTAGTCAAGGGGCAGCACTGGGTGCACTACCAGTACTACTTACCCGGCATTGCAATTTGCCCAATCATTCAGTACCGTTTTCATTCATTCATATGGCTGTTACGTATTTTCACGCTTTAAACGTTCATCTCATTTAGTCCATTCATTTCAGTCCTTTCTTTTCAGTTCATTTCAGCTCTATCTTTTTCAATTCATTTACCGAAAAACGCTAAGAGCATGGGCTTAAACATCATATTTCATGGCATCATTTAAAGCATCAGTTCATGGCATCCTCAAAACATCAGTTCACAGGGACCTTTTAAAACACCATACTTTCTTCGCATCGTTTAAAGCATCAATTAAAGCTCGAGGCACAAGCCTCAACATTTCTTTTTGTGGAAAATACATACAATAGATACTGCGTATAGTCATCCATTCACATGCCTAGAATTAATATTTTGGGTGCGTAAAAAGGGGCTACCAAGGAGGGCCGTACATACGTATACCTTTGAACACTTATACTTAGCATGCTTTTCATAAAATATCTTTCGTGTCATTTAGTAAGGCATCATAGAGTAAAAGCATCTCGTTTCCATTTCATATCCTTTAAGAAAACTCTAGAAGAGTATGGACATAATACTTACCTGGACTCCATGCTACTTTCACATCATGCAGTCCATTCATGTGCGTGTCAGATAGCAACCTACATGCATACACATAACCTTGACGTCATTCTCTATCTAAAGCATAAGCTACTTAAACTGGAAATAGAACTACACTTCGCTTGGAACACTCTTCTTCTATCCCGTGCTCTTACGTGCCCTTTACTATGCTAAAACTTTCAGAATCCACTTACAGTCACTACATTTACCAAACTCAAGGTCTTACCTCGAGTGCCCATCCACTAAAGTGAACCCATGATTCACCTTAGGCTTAAGACACTAAGACTTTCATCTTACTCTTCCTATTGACCACATTCCGATGCATGATTCCGACCAATGGAGTCACGCATCCCAATCCTAGACAATACACCCGTCACTACCTCCATGCACCTTAGCTCACACTAATCCTCATTTCCATCCATACACGTCACACGACTCTAAGCCAACTCCGAGGCTTAAGTATCGTGTAACCATGCTTAGGATAGATTACCCATTACATATGGTGAATCCAATCGGCAAATGTGTCTCACCAGATTATATATGTACCTTACCCCTTTATCACCTAAGACCAATATAAAACACGTTGATCACATGCTCGTAGGGACAAGCGCCATACTCCGATACCAACCTTCTCTTAACCCAGCTAGCATGACTCTTCACGCTACCCGTCCCTTTGTGATAGTTCATCCCAACACTTAACACGACAAGACTCCATTCACAACTACGCCTTATGTCATGTCATAGTTCAAGACTACTCCCAAGCTACACCGTGACCTTGTCACATCACGTGACATCTTGCTGAGTCGTTTCTATGCCAACTCCTAACTCATAATGAGTACGGTCCCTCACATACTCCAGTCACATCGGGACATCCCATCATGTTCCTGCTATGCCATTCCTACACTAACTCCTCACCCATCACAAGCATGACTAACCATGTCATTTTGTGACATTCCCCAGTCATGCTTCTGCTACACACTCTTACACTTGTTCTGCCACTTCACACATACTCCTAACCACAAGTCAGTCATGGTGACACTTGTCACCTTAGACTACAGGCCACATCACAGCTACTTCGGGACACTGTTCCACAGTTGTTGACACTACTCACCATGCTCTACGCCCATCAACCACACAACCATCCTTATCTCTATAACACGCCACACGGTGTGTCGCTTCACCTCATGTAGTACACTCCACATGTACTCCTTTCACACAAGCCATGCCACATCACCACTATGGCGTACACGCCATACGGTACATCACTCCATCACATGGAATACACTCCATGTGTACTCCCTTCACACACGCTATGCCACATAGAGTACACTTTGCATGTACTTTTCCCAATCCACACTTCACAACAAAGTCCACAATACTTCAATGCACACTACACAGATATCCCAGATGCTTCACAAACACAGCACATCACATCACCACACTACACAGCGAACTCCACAATACTAATAGCACAGTCCATAACTGTCATAACCTAGTCCCCCGGAAGGGCGGAATCGCGACTTAAATACCTGTCCTTTTCTTTTCTTATACTTTTTCTAATAACATGCGATCAGCATGGACATGACACACATATACTCTAAATTTCTCATTTAATAAAGGAAACACCTGATAGACATTCTATTCAAACATTCATCTAGAAAAGACTCTCAGAGTCCATATGTTCATCCATAAACATAACTGTTCTAGTTAGAGAAGATCCTAAGCTTCTGCCTCTCCCTCTGCAGTAATGCCTTGCTCCCAGCCTTTTCATCATTACCTGGACGTTTAAAACATTTAAAACAAAAGTGAGTCGAATACTCAGTAAGCAATACACCATGCATTGAACATACTAGGCATCTATTCTTTTCTTTTGAAACCATGCATACATAAACATTTGTTAATCTTGACAATGCTTTCATGCATAACAATTTAAGAAATAGGCCATACTTTCATGCATAAACATTTTAAGGAATAAGCAATACTTTCATGCATAAACAGTTTAAGTGATAACTATACTTTGATGTATAAACCTTTTAAGAAATAACCATACCTTCATGATAACTATGCCCCGTGTGTTGGGGCTGGGGGTCTCCCTTTAGACCTGGATTCCTCCAGTGGCTACAGATTGGGAATCCTTTTCAGTCAGGGGGCAGCACTGGGTGCACTACTAGTACTGCTTACCCGTCATTGCAATCTGCCCATTCCTTTGGTACCCTTTTCATTCATATAGCCGTTACGTATTTTCATACAATAAGACATTCATTCATTTCTGTCCTTTTCATTTAACAATTCATTCATAAATAAACTTCATCTAAAAGCATGAACTTAAACATCATCTTTTCATTTAACAGTGCATTCATGAAAAAATATCATTTTAAAAGCATGAACTTAAACATCATTTTTCCTAGCATCCATAAAGCGTTAGTTCATAGGGACAATTTAACATCAGTTCATCAGGACATCTTAAAACGTTTTCTTCACATCATTTAAAGCATCAGTTCATAGGGACATTTTAAAACACTTTCTTCGCGTCATTGAAAACATTGCTTAAAGCATAAGGCATGAGACATTCCTTTCATTTCCTTTGCAATCAAAACATTTTCATCATCTTTCTGACTCTGATGCACATGCATTTTTTGTTTACGAAAAGATACATTTTTATGATATACTACATATATGAATAATCAATAAGTTTATTGAGAGAACATGTACGGAAATCTCAGGACTTAGAACCTACGTGCATGCATTAGCTTATACACATACACACAATTATAATCGATAGGGTGCTTAACAGGGGCTATCAAGAAAGGGCTCGTACATATTATATACATTAACTCTTTCTTTAGAAGAACATTTGAAAAGAGAGAGAGACATTCTTTCATAAAGAGAACTTGGTGTAAGAAGAATGGTCATAGCTACTTACCTCTATGCTCCTCGATACTTCCATCATCAATATAGGTCCTATTTCAATAAATAGCATAAGCGTGTTAATACTCATACAATATTCTTTAGCGTTCTCTTTAAAAGAGAAAGCCACGATATTACAATCTAACGTCCCTTTTATGCTTAACATTAACCCAAATGACTACTCCTCACTCCGACTTATAAGAGAAATAACTTAAATATTAAGACATGCTAGCTGTCCATGTAAAGACTATTTTAAAGGCTTACATGAAAAGTACTTAAGAATTCATAGGCTTCAAGCAAGGTCTCTTTGGTTCGAGCTCACTTTGGGTTGTGGACATTAGAAGATCAAATATGAAAATTCTCAACAATGGGCTTTAAAATAGATATAGGCATCTCAAGTAGGCTAAACATGCTGAGGAAACATGCCCTTAAATGCAATTGTGGTCCCTCATTATAAAAATGTTAGCTTATCAACATTTTGGACTCTTGGGTTAGGTAGTATTTAACCAAACAAGGGACAACATAAATGGGCTATTTTTACATCAATATATGACATGATATGGTCTTAGGAATACTTGGACAGCTTTGCATATCATAATATATCATGCACAATTTATCTCTTATATCTAAACTAACTAAGCTATAACCTATTCACATAAGCAATATTTTCTAGTTTAACTAGCATATCCCATTCAAATTAAACATATCATAAAGTATAGCAAAGTTACACATTAAGCAACTTTAAAACCTTTAAACACTCGAGCTTATGCTTTACCCACTTAATACCTTTAAATAGCAAGATATAAAATTATAGAACCAAGCAAAACATTTAAACCAAACCTCTTGCATCCTAAAAGTAGATTACCAACCAAACCTCAACACCATGCACATGATACCAACATATATAATTTAAAATCACTTTAATCATCACCTATGATTAAAAAAAGTTTAATAACAACATAGTATTTTCGAACAGATCATCGAGAATACCTGTGCTCCTTGAAGTTGATCAAACAGATCATTGATCCGAGGTAACGGATACCGATTCTTAACGGTTACCTCGTTCAGTTGATCCTGCAATAAAACCCTTCTCCAATAATTCCTGCAGCCGATCCTTAAGCTCATTCAGCTCTTCTGGTGCCATCTGGTAGGGTGTTTTGGAGATCGGCGTTGTTCCCAGTATGGGATCTATTAGAAAATCAATCTCTCTATTCAGAGGTAAACCAGGTAGCTTATCTAGAAAGGCATCGGGGAACTCTCTCGCTACCTCGATATCTAGAAGCTGAGGCATATGTGGTTGAGACAACCAAATTAGCCAAAAATCCCACAGAACCCTTCTTCAACGTCTTGGTGACCTTTAATGCGGAAATCATCTTGGGCTTAGGGCGCTTACCCACTGCACAGAAGTGGAACTCTATCTCACCCGGTGGTCTAAAGACCACTCTCTTCTCGAAGCACTCCATGCAGGCATGGTGCTTAGACAACCAGTCCATGCCCAAAATGGCATCGAACTCTTCCATGTCGAATATAATTAAATCGTCAAGGAGGTGCTGACCATGTATCTCTATCGCGCATCCCTTCAATACGGAACTACAATCTACGGAGTCTCCAAGTGGAGTAGAAATGGACATCACACACTCCAAGGACTCAGGGGTCCTTTCACTTAAGCATGCAACCTACGGGCTATAAAGCAATGTGTGGCACTAGAATTGCCTAATACTAATGCACGATGGGGAAATAGGGGAAAAACCGATCAATGAAAGCTTCTTTAAATATCGCCTACGAAATTGGAGTTGCCTTGCTTAACTCTTGTGGAATAAGCCCATGAGTAGACTTCCAACACCCGTTTGCCACGTAAAATAAGTTGTAAGTGGCGAACTCCATCTTCTCTTGCTTCGAACACGAGACTACGCGGAAGATCTTCTCTAGGCGCTCGATCCATTTGTCAGCATCTACTTCGCTACACTTGCCATAAAACAACGGAAGGTGCTGTCTACCGAATAGTTCGAAGGTTGTTGAATGTTGGGTTTGTCTTTGCATCTCAGTTTGTCCATCAATAATGGCTATGGGAACGGGGTCGCCCCCAAACATCTATCTTTCTTAGTATTGCCTATCGGTGCCATACTAAAACATGTATAATAGTAGCAATAGCAGTGGACTCATATGAAACAAATGTGCATGACTTGCAATCATTCTAATATAATTCATGATACTCAATAAGAAAATACCTTTAAACTTGTTGCAGAGCTTGGCATACTTTAGAGAGAGGACTTCAGCTTAGTTCATCCCTAAAGTCTACAGGACCTTATAACCTTTTGCTATGATACCAAGATTTGTCACAACCCCATCCCCCGGAAGGGTGGGACCACGATGTACATACTTGTCCTTTTCTTTTCTTATTCTTTTTCTAATAACATGCGATTGGCATGGACATGACACACGTGTACTCTAAATTTCTCATTTAATAAAGGAAACACATGATAGACATTCTTTTTGATCATTCATCCATAAAAGACTCTCAGAGTCCATACATTCATAAAAACATAACCCATCATCCATAAACATAACTGTTCTAGTTAGGGAAGGTCCTAAGCTTTTGCCTCTCCCTCTTCCGTAATGCCTTGCTCCCCAGCCTTTTCATCATTACCTAGACATTTAAAACATTTAAAATAAAAGTGAGTCGAATATTCAGTAAGTAGTACACCATGCAGTGAACATACGAGGCATCTATTCTTTTCTATTGAAAACATGCATACATAAACATTTTTTAATCTTGACAATGGTTTCATGCATAACAATTTAAGAAATAAGCCATACTTTCATGCATAAACATTTTAAGGAATAAGCAATACTTTCATGCATAAATAGTTTAAGAGATAACTATACTTTCATGTATAAACATTTTAAGAGATAACCATACTTTCATGTTTCACTTTCTTTGGCCGATAGAAACTATTATGCCCTATGTGTTGGGGTTAGCGGTCTTCCTTTGGATCTGGATTCCACCTGTGGCTACAGGTTGGGAATCCCTTTCAGTCAGGGGGTAGCACTAGGTGCACTACCGGTACTATTTACTCAGCATTGCAATCTGCCCATTCCTTTGGTACCCTTTTTATTCATATGGCCGTTACGTATTTTCACACAATAGGACATTCATTCATTCAGTCATTTCTTTCATTCATTTCAGTCCTTTTCATTTAACAGTTCATTCATAGAAAATTTCATTTAAAAGCATGAACTTAAACATCATCTTTTCATTAAATAGTGCATTCATGACAAAATATCATTTTAAAAACATGAACTTAAACATCATTTTTCATGGCATCCATAAAGCATCAGTTCATAGGGACAATTTAACATCAGTTCATCGGGACATCTTAAAACTTTTTCTTTGCATTGTTTAAAGCATCAGTTCATAGGGACATTTTAAAACACTTTCTTCGCGTCATTGAAAGCATCGCTTAAAGCATAAGGCCTGAGATGTTCATTTCCTTTCCTTTGCAATCAAAACAATTTCATCATCTTTCTTACTCTGATGCACATGCATTTTTTTTTATGAAAAGATACATTTTCATGATATACTACATATATGAATAATCAATAAGTTTATTGAGAGAGCATGTATGGAAATCTCATGACTTAGAACCTACGTGCATGCATTAGCTTATACACATACACACAATTAAAACCGATAGGGTGCTTAACAGAGGCTATCAAGAAAGGGCTCGTACATACTATATACATTTACTCTTTCTTTAGAAGAACATTTGAAAAGTGAGAGAGAGACATTCTTTCTTAAAGAGAACTTGGTGTAAGTAGCATGGTCATAGCTACTTACCTTTATGCTTCTCGATACTTCAATCATCAATATAGGTCCAATTTCAATAAATAGCATAAGCGTGTTAATACTCATACAATATTCTTTAGCTCTCCCTTTAAAAGAGAAAGCCACGATTTACAATCTAACGCTCCTTCTATGCTTAACATTAACCCAAATTACTACTCCTCACCCCGACTTACAAGAGAAATAATTTAAATATTAAGACATGCTAGCTATCCTTGGAAAGGCTATTTTAAAGGCTTACATGAAAAGTAGTTAAGAATTCATAGGCTTCAAGTAAGGTCTCTTTTGGTTCAAGCTCACTTTGGGTTGTGGACATTAGAAGATAAAATCTGAAAATTCTCAACAATGGGCTTTAAAATAGATTTAGGCATCTCAAGTAGGCTTAACAAGCTTAGGAAAACATGCCCTTTAAATCAACTTGTGGTCCCTCATGATAAAAAAGGTTAGCTTGTCAACATTTTGACTAGTTTTACATCAAGATATGGCATGATATGGTCTTAGGAATACTTGGACAGCTTTGCATATCATAATATATCATGCACAATTTATCTCTTATATCTAAACTAACTAAGCTATAACCTATTCACATAAGCAATATTTTCTAGTTTAACTAGCATATCCCATTCAAATTAAACATAGCATAAAGTATAGCAAAGTTACCCATTAAGCAACTTAAAACCTTTAAACACTCAAGCTTACGCTTTACCCACTTAATACCTTTAAAGAGCAAGATATAAAACTATAGAACCGAACAAAATCTTTAAACCAAACCTCTAGCATCCTAAGAATAGATTACCAACCAAACCTCAACACAATGCACATGATACCAACATATATAATTTAAAATCACTTTAATCAACACCTATGATTAAACCAAGTTTAATAACACTAGGGAATAAACCAAAAGTCTATTACCTTCAATATTTCACCATTTGGAAGATGAAATAAATCTTTAGTTCTAAGCTTTGAGGCAAAGCTGAAAATGGGCATGGAGGGAGTGTTCTCGTACGGTTTGAAGAGGATGAGGAAAAAATATTTTTCTTCTTCCCTTGCCATGGAGTCACAAAGATTGAAGAAGATGAGGGGAACTTGGTTTCTTGAAGATGAAAGGAGAGGAGAAGGAGAGAGGATCGGCTTTAGCTTGGAGAAGAAGATGAAAACTTTTCTTTTTTCTTTTCTTGGGTGTGAGGTTGACGGGTAGGAGAAGGAATGCTTAGGATAGTTTTTGTTTTTTTTTTCTTCTCTCTTTTGTTGTCTTAATCGATGGGTGCAAGGAAAGGAAAAAATATAATTTGTGGCTTGCTTAGGAAGCCTATGGGCTCAACTCCAAGGAAAGAAAGAAAAAGAAAAAAAGGATTTAGTTGCTTCTCTTGGAAGCCTACGGGTTTAATGGATTTAGTTGCTTTGGTCAAAACTTATCACATAAGCTTGGGAGATAGATGGTGGAGATCTATCCACCTCAAGGATGCTTTTAACCTACCAATCTAATGGTAGGGAATAATTGGACCATTTCTTAAATAAATAAAAATTAGAGGACTTAAGAGAAAATATTTCAAAGTTTTAAAAATAATACCCTTAATTTATTTTAATCAATCATATTTTAAAAATAAAGCATATTCATCTTGAAATAAAATAATTAAAAGTAAAAAAAATCTTTATCTTAAAATATTTAACTTAAAGAATTAATAAAATGACGTAAGGACCTACGTAGTAGGACTCAGGTATTACAACAACCTAACCAACCAACTAACATTTAGCATAAATAATAAGGGATAGAGTGTTATACCATCGATGGGATAACCCGTGCGTTACTCGTTTTCCGGCATGGCTAGTGACGCAGGAAGCCATTAGCTTGGGCGGTAGCGGTCACTACCGGGACCTTACAATGGGACTATATTGAGGACCGGATCTAGGATTTTGGTGGGCAGATGTGGGCTATGCGAGGGTGGCCGACATGGTGGGAGTTCATGGGTAGTGGGTAGCACTGAGTATGGTGGTGGTCAGCCAAGTGCAGTGGCTATCTTGGCCACTGGATGTGGCTAGAGGTGCGGATCTAGAAGGGGCTGAGCATGGAGGGGCTTGGGAGGACTTGTCGAGGTGGTGGTGGCGTCGGTAAGGTGCTGCGGCGGCTCTACGGTGACAGTTCTAAGTCGTGAGGTGGAGAGGAGCTGTGGGAGAGAGAGATGGCTTGAGAGAGGTGGAGGGCTTGGCTGGCTTGGAGGAGCTCAGGGAGGAGTCATGGTGGCCAGGGGAGGTGCTCGGTGGGGCTAGGACTGATGCACGGCGGCGCTAGGGCCATCGGTGGCGGTAAAACAGTGTGAGACCCATTTCGGGAAAGGGGCAAGAGGGAGTGAAAGGGAGGTTGTCGTGGCTTGGGTTCCATGGAGGGGGTTCACCAGTGAGAGGGGAGGTGAGAGTGGAGGGCGTACGGTGGTGCAAGGGTGATAAACCCGTGCGTTGCCTTGTGCGAAGAAGAGGGAGAGGGATGTCGTGGGTGGTTCTGGTGGTGACTGGAGATTGCCAGTGAGGCGATGGATCTATGGTGGTGGCATGGTGTAAGGTGGTGCCCAGTGGTGGCCAGCGGTGGAGCTAGGCTGGAGGAGGAGGGATTTGGCTAGGGGGAGGCGTACGCATGAAGGAGAGGGAGGAGAGAGAGAGAGGGAGGGGGAAAGTGAGGGAGAAAGAGAGGGGATCTGGGTTTTAATTCTAACCCTTTATCTTGGGAGCTACAAGACGATCTAATGGTGGGGAATTAAAACACTGCTTTAAAATGCATAAACATTAACCTAATTAAAAGCACTGAGAGGAATTAAGATAGAATATTATTTAAACCAAATTTTAGTTTATAAAATAATATTCCTTCATCATTAATAAAATGATGAAGTCTTATTTAATATATTTAAAAGAATAAAATCATTTAATTAATTATAGTTTTCAACATAATTCAAATCTCATAATATTTTAAATAATTGAAATCATTTTAATAAAATGATATTAAAATAATTTCCAACAATTATAATATTTTTGGAGCTCTTCAAAAATATTATAATTGTCTTATTTAAAATCAAGCTTGGTTCAATAACATTGGAAATACCTCATATAAATATTTTCATTGCATTTAAAACACTACGTGTGCTTTAGAAATCTCATAATATCTTTAGAAACAGGCCATCGAGGTTCAACACGCATAACGAGGATTACAGTCACTAGAGATAAGGGGCAGACTGTTACATAATTTCCGTCCTCGAAATTTGCTTATGTCAGAAAGGAGTGGGGTGTTACACATGTCCCTTCATTTTTCTCATCCATTTTTACATCTAGCTTCAATGTATTTAGATGTGAGCTGTGCATGTGAGACATGTGGCGTGTGAGGAGTGTGTGAGTTTGTGGTGGCCAAACCCTACATCCTCCTCCATCTCCTTAGCTTCTTCTATAAACCTTCAAGCATGTTTGCTAAGTGGCACCAATGTGCTAACCTAGGTGCTTCTTCCTTAGGTTCCACTTCCCTATGCAAGATTTTGCCCTTTCCAAGACAAAACTCTTCACCTTTCATTTGCATGCATGACACTTGGCCAACTCTTCTAGAAAGTTGAATCCTCCCTTGCTTCTTCCACTCTTTCTTCTAGAAATCCAATGCATGCTTGACAAGTGTCATCCTTGTCTAGAGAGTAAATTTGAGTCTTTCAAAGCCAAAGTCCTTAATGGGCCAAATTCCTATGGGCCTTTTCTTCTATTTTTCTCTTGTGGGCTTTTTAACTTAGAACTCCAAGATCCAATCCAACAAAAATAGAAAGTGGCCTAAAGAATTCTTCCAACACTTAGCCAATAATCCAAATAAATAAATAGATAAATAATATCCATGAGAATTACGAATGGAATCTTAGCGAAAATCTGGGCCATCACATCCCATGCAGTATCAATAGCCACTACACATGGCAAACAACATCCCACATCTGTCTTCCCCTCTATGATGCCACTCTGCACCATGGCCAATGTTACCCAGCCAGCACCCAAGGCCAAACACCATAAACTGCCCCAACTGCCTCATCCACAACCCTTGTTTCTGCTCCATCAAAATAAAGCAATCCCATTACCTAGTCCTTAACCCAGTTCAGTGCCACTAGCCATGACAAGGGATTTACACCAGCGCCATTCGTTGCCACCTCAGGTCTGTCGTCCTCCTCTCGGTAAGCCACTGTCATCCTCTCTGTTTCTCCCTCTCTTGGCTTGCTCTCTCTCTCTCATCACTCACACTCTCTTAGAGTGCTTAGCCTCCGGCTCCACCCGTGTCTCCTCTCCTCTACCTAGCAGCTGCTCTCACGGTGAGTCTCTACTGCACGAGTACCCTAGGTCTAGCGAATATGCAAACTAAGCTATGCACGAGTACATGATTTGTTCAATAACATGTACAGCTTTGAAAAGGAGGGCAAAACAATCAAGCATGCTCCTTTAAGAGGGGCTTTCTTAGTAGATCGCATGATGATTTTTCTTATCTATAAAGAGTCTTATCTTAATCTTGATGAAACTAATCAGTCTCTTTCTAGTTTGACTGATTCTTTGTTGCAGGAGTTTGAGGATGTATTCCCAGAGGAGATGCCAAATGAGCTGCCACCCATTAGAGGCATTGAGCATCAGATTGATTTTGTGCCCGGAGCTGCTATTCCAAACTGACTAGACTATAGGAGTAATCCAGAAAAGGCAAAGGAGCTTTAAAAGCAAGTTGAGGATTTGATGAGTAAGGGGTACGTGAGGGAGAGTATGAGCCCATGTGCAATACCATGGTACTAGTGCCAAAGAAGGATGGGATGTAGAGGATGTGCATCGATTACAGGGTAGTCAACAATATCCCGGTAAAGTATCGTCATCGCATTCCTAGATTAGATGTAATACCCCGTATTTTAGTGTATTTTTTTAATTGAATGCTTATTTGTTATTAATTTAAAAATTGATTCCCTTATTTTAAATTTTCATATTTTAGTGGGTTTATTTTTATGATTTTTAGTTTGTGAAAATTAAATTTGACATGTTTCCTTAATATTAATAATTGTTATGCATTTAAATTTCTTTTTATTTTAAATTAATTTATTGTTGGGTTTAATTATTTTATTTTCAATTAATCACTACATTTGAATTATTTTATTTAACTTGCTGTTTTGAAATCGTTTCCGTTGGATCATTTTTGTGACCCAAGATGTGAGGATTGAACCTCATTTCTTTCCCTTATCATTTTTTTCTTTTTTTTTCCTCTTTTTCTTTTCTTCCTCTTTTTCTTTTCCCTCCATTTATTTTTCTCCTCTCTCTCTCTCTCTCCTCTCCTGCGCGCTGCACCCCCTCTCCCCGTGCGATTTCTTCTCCCCCCAGCCCGCCGCTGTGTGCCACCGTCCGACGACATCACCCAGCCCACGACCTTCCCCCCCCCCCGGCGACTTCCCCCTCCGATTTTTAGCTCCTCACTCGCCGGCGTTCTCCTCCATGCACGGCTTGAAGCCGCGGCATTCCTTATCCTTGGGCGCCGCCGTCGCGCCACCTCCGGCCACCATTTCTTCAGCACTTCATCCTTGATATCCTAGCAACCCGATACACCCAACCCTAGCTCCGATCTGCCACCGGTGAAGCCCCATCAACTCCATTTCCGATTTGGGCATTTTTGCACTTCAACCACCCTCTACGTTGCCACCCACAGCCAACCACCACCACCATTAGCTTCATCAACGTCCCTAAGCCCTACCCTAGCAATCTCGGGTCTTGGTTTGTCCCCGTTCAAAAGTGAGTTTTTGAGATCCACGGCCATAGTGCATTTGACACTATTTTGTTGCTGCATTGCCACTTCTAGCACCTCCGTGATCTTTCAAATATTATATTTTAAAATTGTAAGTATTTTTCCAAAAAACTTTTGAGATTTAAATGTATTTTTGTGCTAACTCATATTTACTGTGAATTTGTTGGTTGTGCCGGACTCAGTCCGAGGAGTAAGGGGTCTGTTGGATTGGATGATGGAGTTGCTGGTGTAATTGGTTTATGCTATGAGATTTGTTGGCTGTTTCGGGTTTAAATATTGGTGTTTTGTGTTTGACGTGGGTTTTGGTGGATATTGGTGATTTTAGGAAGTGATGACATATTTTGAGATTATGAAGGTTTTAAGTTTTGAGGAATTAAAATAGGTTATTTAAGAAACTAGGCTTAAATATCGAAATTCGTGATTGATTGAAAACTTACAGAAATTACGTGATTATTTTTATAGGTGACGATTTATAGTCGACTCGACATTTTTGAGGAAAATTCTGAAAAGCTAAGCCGTCCAGATAAGCGGGGTACTTATGCTAGACTTTGCATAAAAATAAAATAAACTGAGGTCAATTTTGAAAATGTGTATGTTTTGTTATGAAATGAAATTTTGGAAACAACCTCAGTTATTTGTTCTGCATTACTCATGAAATTCTATATAAGAAGGAAATATTTTCTGTCATAACTAGTGTAGACATGAGCTTATTTTGACATTTTGCTTCCGAACTGTGCAAAAGAGAGCGAATATGAAATTTTGTGCATAAATTATATTGTTGTGATATGATTTTGTTTTGTTCTAAAAATGTTCTGTACTCTGATATGATAAGATGTGATTTCTGAAACCTCTGGCATGATATTCTGTTTCTGTTCTGACCTTACCACGGGTATAAAACTGTGGCCTCTGTTTGGGTTGGTACCAACTTTTCTGTTTCTGGTGCACCCACTTTGGAAACAAAGTGGTTTTTTGCATAGTCTTTCCTATGTGCACACTCGGGACTCCGAGAATGATAAGGGGAAGATTCACATTCTGTTTCTGCTTGGTTGGCCGCCGGGATTTGCACAACCCTACCACGGGGGTCAAACATGGAATTCTGTTCTGATATGATGTTTCAGTTATGCTGTGCCAAGGAAATTTTGAATAAGAATATTTTTGAACTTTCGCTCTGATATTTTGATAGCATGTTCTGACTCTGCATTCTGAAAATAAAAAGTGTTTTGTTCTGCATTCTGAAATCGCTAAATGCTCATGTTTGCATACTAGTATATGTTCTCTGCTTACTGAGTTATTGATAACTCACCCCCCTCTTATCTCCAAAATTTTCAGATGATTTTTAGATATTTCGACTGAGGTTCAGGACTATGAAGAATTGGGTGAGATGACTTAAGAATAGTAAATTAAGAATAACAAGTTTTCGATGAATATTGGTGATTTTTGATAATTATATTGTTGAAATGTGAGTTTAAGTGACATGTAGATAAGTTGGTAATTTTTGGGGTTACTGTATTGAGCATTTTATATATGAGTGTGTGTGGTTAATTAAATTTGAAGTGTTTACATTTGATTTGAAGCTTTTGGAAGAGTTTTAGAAATGTTGGAATTGATTATCATGTATTATGAGTTAACTCTCCGGACCCTCGGCGATGGGGGGTTACATTAGATGATATGCTTCATGAATCGCATGGCTCATGTATTTTCAGTAAAATTGATCTTAAAAGTAGGTACCATCAAATTAGAATGAAAGAGGGTGATGAATGGAAAACTGTTTTTAAGACTAAGTATGGGCTTTATGAATGGTTGGTTATGCCATTTGGACTTACAAATGTGCCTAGTACTTTCATTAGATTAATGAACCATGTCCTACGTGCGTTCATAGGCAAGTTTGTGGTTGTGTTCTTTGATGATATCCAAGTGTAGAACAAGGACTTAAATGAACATATTGAGCATTTGAAATATGTGTTTGATGTGTTGAGATGTGAAAAGTTGTATGCTAATTTTAAGAAATGTACCTTTTGTATGGACAAAGTTGTTTTTCTTGGTTATGTTGTTAGCACAAAAGGTATTGAGGTGGATGAAGAGAAAGTCAAGGACATCAAGAAGTGGCCAACTCCATAGAGTATCACAGAGGTAAGAAGCTTTCATGGCTTAGCTAGCTTTTATCGGCATTTTGTTAAAAACTTTAGCACCATTGCTGCACCACTCACTGAGGTAATTAAAAAGAATGTTGGGTTTCAGTGGGAAGCTAAGTGGGGCGTCCTTGAAGTATCCTACTTATGACAAAGAGCTTTATGTTCTTGTTCGTGCATTAGAGACTTGGCAGCACTAGCTATAGCCTAGGGAATTTGTGATCCACACTGATCATGAATCATTGAAGCATGTCAAGGGTTAAGGTAAGTTGAATAAAAAGCATGCTAGATGGATGGAATACATTGAGACCTTTCCATATGTCATCCGTTATAAGCAAGGTAAGGAGAACATTGTTCCTGATGATCTATCCTGGAGGTATGTACTTTTTACTTCTATGAGTGCTAAAATGCTTGGATTTGAATATGTGAAAGACATGCATGACAATGACGCTGACTTTTCTGATGTGTATATGGCATGTAATATGGCGACATTTGGTAAGTTTTACAAGCATAAGATAATTTGTTTAAAGAAAGCAAACTTTGTGTGCCAAGTTGTTCTATGCGTGAGTTATTGGTGCGTGAGGCACATGGTGGGGGATTAATTGGACACTTTGGTGTCAAGAAAAGTTTAGACATTTTGCATGAACATTTCTTTTGGCCTAAGATGAAGAGAGATATCAATCGCATTTGTGGCAGGTGCATTACATGTAGAAAGCCCAAATCTAAGGTTTTGCCACATGGGTTGTATACACTCTTACTCGTTCCCAATGAGCCATGGGTAGACATATCTATGGACTTTGTTTTGGGGCTGCCTAGGACAAAAAGGGATAGAGATTCTATTTTTGTAGTTGTGGATAGATTTAGTAAGATGACACATCTCATTCCATGCCATAAAATAGATGATGCCTCAAACATAGCTGTCTTGTTTTTCAGGGAGATAGTGTGACTCCATGGTGTACCTAGGAGTATTGTTTTTGATAGGGGTGTTAAATTCCTTAGCTACTTTTGGAAGGTGTTGTGGGGGAAATTGGGTACTAAGCTCTTATTTTTCACTACTTGTCATCCGCAGACTGATGGTCAAACTAAAGTAGTTAATAGGACTTTAACTCAGCTTTTACACATTATTGTTCATAAGAATTTAAAAACTTGGGAGGATTGTTTGCCATTTATAGTGTTTGCATATAATAGGACCATGCATACTACTACTTCATATTCTCCTTTTGAAATTGTTTATGGTTTTAATCCACTTACTCCTTTAGATTTGATGCCTTTACCAGTTGATGGCAGGAGTAGCTTGGATGGACAAAAGAAGGTAGAGTTGGTGAAGTCACTTCTTGATAGGGTACGACTTCAAATTGCCCAAAAGAATGAAAGGGTTGCTTTCCAAGCCAATAAAGGACGAAGGCTTGTCATCTTTGAACCAGGAGATTGGGTTTGGGTTCACATGTGCAAAGAAAGATTCACAGCCCATAGAAGGACTAAGTTGCATCCTCGAGGAGATGGACCTTTCCAAACTCTTGAGAAAATTAATGACAATGCATATAAAGTGTGTAAAGCCCCGTTCCCGGAGGTCTGGAGAGTTAGCTCATATTACTTAAAAACATCTCCAATAATCAATAATAAATAAACAAAAATCCCACAAAATACTTAACTTATTTGTTCGATCCAAAAATCGGTGTCCCTCCACAGAAATACTGAACAAATACCTCAATAAAATAAAATATCATCTCCACAAAGACTCAAATTATTCATAACTTGACATACCAAAAACCGCTAAAGATAAAACAACTAAATATAATCCTAAAAAAGAAAAATACTCGTACCCTTAGCACTTATTCATCTATGATCATTAGACTTTTCTAATACTTCCCACTCTTGTTCTTCAGCTGAACAATAAAAAAATATTTGAAAAATGGTATGGAGATAAGGGGTGAGTTATCAACAACTCAGTAAGCAGAGAACATATGCTAGTGTGTAAATATGAGCATTTTCACAAAGTTTAGAATGCAGAAACAAAACATTTCAGTTCCAATATGCAAATCTCAAGAACACATATTATCAGAAAGTCAGAGCGATTCTTCAAACACTTCATATTCAGAAACCAACTTTTCATATTCAAAAACTCCTTTGGCACAACATGACTGAACATCTTAATATTATCATATCATATCAAAGCATCATATTAGAACAGAGACCATGTTTAACCCTCGTGGTAGGGTTCTACATTCTGCTGAAGCCATGCAGAACATAAATCACAATGTCATCAAAGTGATTGCACTCAGAGCAGAGACCACTATTATATCTCGTGGTAAGGTTAGAGGTCACTATTATATCATGTGATAGGGCCGGAGGTCACTGTTGTATCCCGTGACAGGGCCAGAGGTCACTATTGTATCCTGTGATAGGGTTAGAGGTCACTATTATAGGCTGTGATAGGGCCAGAGGTCACTATTATATCCCGTGATAGGGCTAGAGGTCACTATTATATCTCATGACAGGGCCACATATCAGAGCAAAACAGAATCAGAATCACCATATCAGAATCAGAATTAGAGTCATTGTCAGAACAGAATCAGAAAGTCATGCCAAAGGGTTTTCATATGCCACATCATATCAAAACAGAGTACTAAAATTCATATCATTTCACATTTTTCAAAACAGATTCAGAACCTCTTCATGTCACATTCAAAAGTTTCATATTCGCTCATTTTTTTCTCAGTTCAATAACAGAATACCAAAGATAAGCTCATGTCTACACTAGTCATGCCAGAAAATACTTTATTCTTATATAGAATTTCATGAGTAATCCAGAACAAATAAGAGAAGTCGTTTCATATTTCTTTTCATAAGAAACATGCATATTTTCCAAGAGGAACCTCATTTTATTTTATTTTATGCAAAGTCTAGCATAGGAATCTCGCTTGCTTGGACTTCTTAACTTTATGAATTTCTCCATAACAGTGTCGAATGAAAATCAATCGTCACCTATAAGATTGTCATGTAATTTCCATAAATATATGAAATTAATACCTTTTTCAATACTTAAACCCTAAATGCTAAGTAACCTATTTTTCTAAAATCTAAATTTCTCATAATCCTAAAATATCATCAAATCTTGAATACATCGATGGTAAACAAAATCAAATCTACTAAAATATTCATAAAACACTTTTAGTTTTATAACTGGAAGGCAAAGATGTAAAAAAAAAAAAACACTTAGTTTCAGGTGCTTTACCAAAAATCAATGACCAAAGGCTTGATGGCATTTTTGTAAATACTATGGATGCTATGACTAGAGTAAAAAAGGCATATACTTGTTGTTTCTGGAGGAACAAGAAAAACAAAACAAAAATGAAGAGAGGAAACCGAAAGAGAAAACAAACTTCACGTCGAGATGCAGAGTTTACCTAGAGACAGATGCAGTGGTCGTTGGTGGAGCAGGGTGGCCGGATGCACTGAGAGAGAAAGAGAGAACAAAGGCAGAAAGAGAGTGAAACTGCTGTGAATGATAAAGATGTTACCGAGAGTGAGGGTGGTGGTTTGAGGTGACGGCAGTGCAGAACGATGGTAAGGGCATAGCAGGACCGGGTTGTGGCCATCTCTGGCGCGTTTGGCTCTCTGTTGTGGTGGTTGCGGTGGCTCACAATGGAGTGGAAGATGCTCCGTTGTGGGGAGCAAAAACAAAGGTCTCGTTTTTGGTGATGGCCAACAGTGACTTCACGTATGCTCACAGCTGGGCTACAGTGGCTTACGGTTTCACATGGGGCTGGGCAATGGCCAGTGGCTTCCGTCGTGCAGGGGAAAACCCGCACGTGGTGGTTTCCGTGAGGGTGTTGGATGGAAAACAGGGGTGCAAGGATGACTCCGTGTGTGGCTGTGCTAGCAGGTGTAGGGAGGCAACAACGGTGACTACATGGAGGTTGTGGAGGGTGGCGGCTTCAACACCCGAGAGGGATGGGGAATAAAACGATAACACTATTCTTGGGTTTTCTTCAAGCATGAAGGGTTAAATATATAGGCCAACGAAAAAAACAAAAACAAACCCTAGAGGGATGAGAGAGTGATGTGCATGCACATGTATAAGGTGTATTTATATATGTGATTGAGGACCAAATGAAAACGGAAAAGAGATGTGCATGTGCATGGGAGTAGAGTCGTGTAGGGTGGGGAAAATTGATCATAAACTGATAGTTGGTTTTCATGGCTTAAAACAAACGTGTGTGGGCCTTGGGTTTTTGGGTGTACAAAGTTTGGGCTTTTTTAGTGAATTATAGATCTCGACCCAATTTCTAAAAAAAAGTAATGCTTGAAAACATTAACTGGGCTCTTCCTATGTATAATTCCAAGAAAAAAAAAAAAAAATTAGAAAAATGGCTTATTGCTGGACCCAAGTGTTACAAAGTGGACCTTCTAGGTGAGTATAATGTTTCTTCTACTGTCAATGTGTCTGATCTTTCTCCTTTTGATATAGGTGAAGATTCGAGGTCGAATACTTTTAAGGAGAGGGGGAATGATGGGAACCAAGGTGGGCTTGGTCTTAAAGATCCTTTGCAAGTTCCAAATGAGCCAATTACAAGATCAAGAGCCAAGAAGATCAAGGAAGCAATGCTAGGATTAGTGCAATCCATTTTGGATGAAGCTAGTAAAAGCCCAACACTCAAGGTGGGCTTGAAAGAAGGAGAACCAATTTTGATCCACTTGATACAAGTTGTGGAATACATGACTTAGAGTTATTGTTTAGGCCTATTGTTATTGAAGGTTTTCAATTTGTTAAAAGATTTATTTTATTGGTTTAGAATAAATGGGCTTGAGGATACTTGGCCCACATATGTCATATTTCTTGAACTAGGGATTTTGGGAAGGCCTTGTATTTTGGCCAAGGGCTTATTTGGAAAGTTACTTTTTAGGAACTAGGGTTTTATTTTTAGCAAAGTGGGGCGCCTAGGGGTTTCTCCTGGGGTAAAACTTGGCCAGGGGCATTTTGGGTAAAAGGGGCCTTGTTTTGGCCTAGGGTTAATTGGGGTTTAGGAATTTAAATACCTTGTAGCTGTCCAACACAAGTTCCTTTTAGACAATATTGAATTTTCATTGTGAGTTGAGTTTACTCCCCTTGTTCTTGATTAAACTTTTGAACTTATAAAAGATAAATCACAACCTTTGTGGCATTCCTCCTTGTAATCTGGGTTCTTGAGACAGGTTCTTCAACATGTCTAGGTTTTAATATAATCTAGGTTCTTGAAACGAGTTCTCAATAGGTCTAGATTCTCCATCCATTGACTTGATTTTTGGCTTTCTTGGGTGAGTTTTCAAATTGATTGTGAGTTCAAGAAATTCCATTCCCACGGGTTCATATCACTCCATAGGCATGTAGGTCATTCCCTTTCCAAGCAAGATTTTGCCCTTTCCCAAGGCAAAACCCTTCACCTCCTACCTTGCATGCATGACAATTGGCCATGTCTTCTAGTAACTGAAATCCTCCCTCCCTATGGCTGTCGTACATGGCCTCTTGGCCTTCCCTAGGCTCCACTTTCCATAACCTCATCATCTTCCTTCTAGAACCTCATGCATACTGGACAAGTGTCACACTTGGCATTTTCCTAGGTTCCATTCTAGAAAAGAACAACTTGTTCCTCTTGTGCCTTGTGGCCTCTCTACCAACCTAATCACTCTGGGCTTCCAAACCCTAATTCCAACCTAGTTGGCCGAAATCCACATGGGCCTATTTCTTATACTTCTCTCTTATGGGCTCTCTAACTTTACACTATAAGATCCAAATTGAACAAAAGAATAGAAAGTGGCCTAAAGAATTCATCCAACGTTTCACCAATAGCTGAATAAATAAATAAATAGATAAATAATAACCACAAGAATTATGAAAAGAAACTTAGCAAAAAATTAGGGATGTCGCATATAGGACCATTCAAGGCCCATCGACTATACTTGGTGTGCTGTCGCATGCAACTAAAAATAAAACCTATACTCCTAAAACTACATGTAGTAGTGAAAGTAAGGATCGTTCCCACGGAGAGTATTTAGCCTAGTTTTATGCTACGTGAACAAAGATGGGGGGAGGTTTTGAGCATGACGAAAACAATTTTAAGAAGAATAATTAAGGAACAATTCAAATTAAAGTGTCGAAATCAATCAAAAGAACAAACCTTGGTCTAAGTCAACATCCACCATCGGAATTTTACAAATGATCATCGATGCAAGTATATATTAATTCATACTTTGAATATTCACCGTTGGAATTATTTTCCTATCTTTCCTTAGTCGCAGTTAATTAGAAAACAAGCGATCTAATTAACCTTAACTACTAAACAACCCAATATAAGCTCTAAAGGTTTAATCTAGTAGCAGCCATAAAAATTAGAGAGATCGATGAAGCTAAACAACACAAGCACAGGAGGTTGCATTTAGTTTCGTTGAGCGTTCTTCCTAAGATCTAATAATTTCTGACGCAGCAAATCATCAAATCTTAGTTGCTTCACAAATTAGAGGGATCAAACAATTACGGTTTGATATCTAATCTAGTAGTAGATTCCAACGACTAATAAGCTAGTAGGGCTCTTAGTAGTTAAACGAGACAATAATGAAAATTGGCACAAAAGAACATCCAATACTCAAAGCATAAATTGAACACTAAAAGCAAATTAGATCTCACAGTTTTATTGATTCCAAGACTTTCGTTTCCTTTGACCACTTATGAAAGTTTAGCCACACAAAGCCATCATGAAAATTGGAAGGAGAAGTTAGATAAGAGGGGAGAGAGATGCCCTAGTATGATGATTTTTCCCCCTCTCTTACATGTCCATGCCCCTTATTAGAATCCTACCAAATCTCCTCAAATATTCTAAACATTATCCTCAAATAACCATATCCAAATCTGACTTAATTGAGGGTAATATTAAAAATAAAATAGAGTCCTAATATAACTAGGAAAGTGGTGTCTTCCAGCTGTAACTTTCATGCACCAGATCTCCAAAACGTTTGCAATTAAATCACATATTTGAATTGCACGATAAGGCCGAACGTTCTGAAATGTCAGTAGTGCAGGTGTGTCAACTTCAAGCCATATTTTGACCTTTATTCAACCAATATATTTCAAAACTCAAAACATGAAATTTGTAGATATTTGTCTTAGGGTTCCATAGCACCTTGAATTATCCAAATATGAGCTCGGATGAGAGAGTTATACCCATATTACAAAGCAGTATTGAAACTATCCAGAATCGCCCAATTAGATTCGTTTTGCATTAAACGACACCATTTACATCCTAAATAAAAATATAAGAATAATGAGTACATTTAGGCACTAAATAAGTATAAAAGACTTAACATTAAGGGAGAAAAATATGACACTTTGCATTCTTATCAGTACTTCGTCGACCCAAGAGTCTCCACTCGACTTTAAACACTCTAGAGTGGACAAAGAGTTCCACTAGGACATTTCCCCATCCTAGCATTTGGGGATCGTGTTAAAAAGTATGTTGACTCTTTCTTTTAAAAATATAGACCCAAATGCATGAGACATGGACATATAATAAAGCACTTATGAACTCATGCAACATGTAAAAGCCGAACCTTAAGGTTCAAACAACAACTTGCATCTTGCAACATGGCTTGAAAATATTAAAACATGCAAACAATGATGAATTCATGCAAACATATTCAATTCACCCTTTAAGCATCAAATTTTTATTATTTTTTTAGAACCCTAAATGGTTCTTGGCTGATTGATCTAAGTCTTTCAAAACATGGATTTTCATTATCAGAACTCATAAACTCATGCTTCCACTTAATCTTACATCCAAACAAACATGCAAAGCCCATATACAAGGTAAAACCGAAACATTCTTGTAATATATTTGAATCCTCTTAAGATGTAACACAAGGTTACTTGCCCCCGTTCATGACATATAAGATGTAATGTTCCTAACATGCATCTAGCATTATGCAATATTCGCAGCGGATAATAAATTTTTTCTTTAGCTATACTATGCACCAAACTGAAATATTTCAAATACTTAAAACATACTTCATACTTAATGACATACTAAACAACTAAGATCACAATAATAGTCCATATGGTTGTGATCAAAAGAGTGCTGGAAATTGAACTCCACAAATACAAGTAGTAGCCTGAGGTAACTACTGTACTACCATCTACGTCGCACCATCGCTTAGACGACCGTTTCCAGTTGGTCAATTCCTGGTTCTCCTTCAGATCCTGTAACAAAATCACCATTTGGGGGGAATGCTAGTTGGGACTATCACAGTGAGATTTGATTACAAATCTCAGCAAGTTAACAGGAAACTTCCACACAGGTTAATGATGCATACATGGCAGTAAAAGCATGAATGCATAATCAAATCATAAGTAATCATAGCATAACTTGACATACAACATAACATAACTGACATAACTTAAACTGAAACTGAAACTTAGCATGAACGTGACTTGAAACATAACATGGACTTGAAACATAGCATGAACGTGAACTTGAAACATAACATGGACTTGAAACATGCATAATTTGAACATGAACTTGAGCATGACATAACATAAATGTGAACTTGGAACATAACGTAAACGTGAACATAACATAACATGAACTTGAAACATATTCTTGTCTCATGGGATTACCATGATTGCGTGAATGTAAATTTGAACATAACATAACGTGAAACATGACTTGAACGTGAAATGCATGAACTTGGAATTTTATTCAATAGACTTAATCATTAAAGTGACCATGTGGGTGCTACATAGGTCCCCTTGAGCCGTGTGTCCCTGCCGATTACCACATCACATCACAGGTTTCTATACCAGTTGTGAGAGCGTTAATACGTACTCCACAGTTGTTGTGGCCCCACTTATTCTACGTGTCACAATTGTTGTGTCTCACATAGTGTATGCTCCACAGTTGTTGTGGCCCCATGACTTATTTGTTTGTGCCACACTTGCTGTGGATACACGTAACATAAAGTGTGGCTCCATCGACATTAGTGCTCCAGTGACCAGCTAGTTATGTAACACCCCGTGTGTTTGTGGTGGGGATTTTTTCCAAAATATTTTTATAAAAGGACGACGGGAATTATTGTCCTATTTAAAACTTTTCACTTACATACCCAAGGTGTGAGACTCCATGTTTATAAATTAAAATGTGCTTTGGGATAAAAGAGGTTTACAGCGGAAAACATAAATTTTATAATAAAAAGGCCTCTCGTATGTTTAAAACTCGTGCCTAGACTTCGTGCTCTTCCCCATGGGCCGTGTCCGTCCTGATCATGCAGTTCCTGTGGGGGGAGGGACATGCATAAAAACTAAAATGAGTCGAATACTCATAAGCATTACTTCATACGGTTAAAATATAACAATATAGGTTTTCATTCATGCATTCATATCTCGTACATACTATTACGTGCAAGCATACGTGTCATACGTGCGTTCGTTTGAAAACTTCACTAGACGGGGTTTTTTTCTTTTAAAACATGGGCTTCCTTTTCGTAAAACGTTTCTCCCGTCAGTGCCTTCATTTCTTCAAGAGTTCATGCATGTTTACGTGCATACGAGCGTTCTTTTGAAAACATCACTAGACGGGGCTTTTCTTTTCAAAAGACTTTCCTTTCTTTAAAACGTGTCCCCCGTCAGTGCCTTCATTTCTTAAAGGTTTGTGCATTTGTGCGTTCATACATACATGCATATGTCCATTCATTCTTATCACTTTCATAGGCCAGTACACACTGTTACCCCCCATGTGTTTGGGGTTAGCGGTCTTCCTTTGGACTCGGATTCTGCCCGTGACCACGGGTTAGGAATCCCTTTCATAGGGGGCAGCACTGGGTGCATTTCCAGTACTACTTACCCGGCATTGCAATCTGCCCATTCATTGGTACCCTTTTCATTCATTCATGTGGCCGTTACGTATCTTCATACATTCATGCTTTCATTTCTTTCTTTCTTTCTTTTCATTCATGCATTCATGACAGCTCGAAAGAGCTAGAGCTTTCATTCATTTCTTTCTTTCTTTCAACAGTCCTCTTTTTTTTTTTCATGAGAAAACATTTCTTTTCGTGAGAAAATATCGTTGGGGCGTAAGCCCGAAAATGGTCCTTTCGTCTTTCAGTTCATTTCAGTTCTATCCTTTCTTTAAGGTTCGTTCATGGAAAACTTCATTTAAGAACATACATGGGCTTAAACGTCAGCCTTCGTGGCATCCCATAAGCGTCACCTTGAACGTCATCAATCATGGCGTCCACGAGCGTCACCCCATGGCGCACATGAGAGCGTCGGTTCGTAGGATCCATAAAAGTATCCGTTGTCATGCCTTTCATGCATTTTCATCAGTTTATGGATTTTCTTAGAAAATACATACAATAGATACAGCGTATAGTCATCCATTCACATGCGTACAATTAATACTTTGGTTGCGTAAAAAGGGGCTGCTAAGGAGGGGCCGTACATACTTATAGCTTTGAACACTTAGCATTTTCTTTCGTAGAACGTCTTTAGTCTTTTCTTAAAGCGTCATAAAGGAAAAGCTTTCATTTTCATTTTATTTTATCTTATAAAGACTCTAGAAGAGTATGAACGTAACACTTACCTGGACTCCATGCTACTTGTATGTCATTCAGTCCATTCATGTGCTCGTCAGATGGCAACCTACGTGCATACACATATCTTAGCGTCATTCTCTATCTAATGCATAAGCAACTTGAACTATAAATAGAACAAAGCTATACTTGGAACACTCTCCTTCTATCCCATGCACTTACGTGCCCTTTACTATGATAAACCCTTCGGGGACCACTTACGGTCACCACATCTTCCAACTCAAAGTCTTGTCTCGAGTGCTCATCCACTAAAGTGAACCCATGTTTCACCTTAGGATTAAGACACTAGGACATTTGTCTTACTCTTCTTACAACTACATTCGACGCATGATTCCGACCGATGGAATCACACATTTCAATCCTAACGATGCATCCGTCATTACCTTCATGCATCTTAGCCCACACTAAATCCTCATTCCCATCCATACAAGCCACATGGCTCTAAGCCAACTCTGAGACTTAAGCACCGTGCAACTATGCTCATGACAGATTACCCATTACATAAGGTGAATCCGTCCGACACGTGTGTCTCACCATGTTACACATGTGCCTTACCCCTTTATCACCTAAGATCAACATATAACATGTTGATCACCTGCTCGTAGGGACAAGAGCCATACTCCGATACCAATCTTCTCTTAACATGGCTAGCATGACTTTTAACGCTACCATTCCCTTTTGACAGTTCATCCCAACCCTTAACACGACAAGACTCCATTCACAACTACGCCTTATGTCACATCACATAGCCCGAGATTACACCCAAGCTACACCATGACCTTGTCACATTACCCAACATTCTACTACGTCAACTCCTGACTCATCACGAGTACGGTTCCTCACGTACTCCCGTCACATCGTGACATTTCGTCACGTTCCCTTTATGCCATTCCTACACTTTAACACTTCACCCATCATAAGCATGACTTCCAATAACCACGTCATTTCGTGACGTTGCCCAGTCATGCTTCCGCTGCATACTCTTACACTTGTTCCACTACTTCGCCCATCACAAGCACGACTGTCAGTAGTCATGTCACTTTGTGACATTCCTCAGTCATGCTTCCGCTGTGCACTCTTATACTTGTTCTGATACTTCATGCATACTCCTAGCCATAAGTCCATCACGGTGACACTTGCCACCTCAGACTACAGGCTACGCCATAACTACTTCGAGACATTGTTCCACAGTTCCCGACACTATCCATCATGTTTCATGCCCATAAATCACATAACCATCCTTATTTCTACAACACGCCACACGGAGTGTCCCTGCCACATGGAGTACACTCCACACATACTCCCTTCATATACGCCACTTCACCACTATGGCATACCTGCCATATGGTATATCACTCCATCACATGGAGTACACTCCACGTGTACTCCCTTCACATACGCTCCATCACCACTATGACATACCCGCCATATGGTGCATCACTATATCACATGAAGTACACTCCTCGTATACTCCCTTCATACACACTACGACACATCACCATTATGGCATCCCCGCCATATGGAGCATCACTCCACCACATAGAGTACATTCCATATGTACTCTCCACATATACAACACGCCACATCACCATTATGACATATCCGCCACATGGTGCATTACCCCGCCATACGGAGTACACTCATCGTGTGCTCTCTTCATACGCACTATGCCACATTACCATTATGACATACCCGCCATATGATGCGTCACTCCACTACATGGAATACACTCTGCATATACTCCATGCACGTTACGCCATATCACCACTATGGCATACACGCCATATGGTGCATCGTCCACCACATAGAGTACATTCCACATGTACTCCTCACATATACCATACCCCACACAGAGTACACTCATCGTGTACTCCCTGCATACACACTACGACATATCACCATTATGGCATATCCGCCATATGGTGCATCACTCCACCACATAGAGTACACTCCACGTGTACTCCTTTTACACGCACTACGCCACTGTGTACACTCCACTCGTACTCGTCCCATTCCACAATACGCCAGGAGGGTATATTTTACATATACTCTCCTTGTCTCACATTACGCCACACACAAAGTACACCCAGCGTGTACTATTCCCATTCCACATACGCCACGCCATCATTACAACGCATACTCCACAACCACATTACACGGCACAGTCCACAACACTACACAACACACTTCCCAAATATGCCCAACACTTCACAGCACACTACACAGCACAATACACCTTCATCCAACACAGATATGCCCAATACTTCATTACACAGAATGCCCAACACTTCATCACATAGCACCACATCACAATACCAGAACTCCACAATACCAACAGCACAGTCCACAACCTAGTCAACTAATCAATATCCAACATAAATACGAGGGATAGAGAGTTATACCATCGACGGGATAACCCGTGCGTTGCTCGTTGACCGTCATAGCCAATGATGTCGAAAGAGTAGTACGTGGCGGCTAACCCACGTACGTTAACTGTTTAGGCGTTTGGATAGCTAGGTGTGGTCTTGGAAGGGCTCGTGGTGGCCTTGTGATGGTGGCAAGGGGCATAACAAAGCGGATCTAACCGTGTACAGTGGCAGTCAGCCACGCGCAGTGGCTATCCATCACGTGCAATGACTACCCACCACTAAAAGTGGTGGTTTGGACCTAGGACTCGGCTAAGGGAGGTGTGGTAGATCTTGTGGTGGCGTCGAGGTGGCGCCATGGTGGCTCACGGTGGCGGATCTGGCCATACAGTGGAGGAGAAGCCGTGGGAGAGTGAGAGAGAGTGTGCTTTCGTGGGTGGTAGATTGGGGCCGTGGGAGGTTGGGTTGGCTTGGTGGTGGCCTGGGGAGGCTGGAGGTGGTGGTCCTATGCCGTGGGTGGCGGTGCACGGTGTGTAACCCGTGCATGTGAAGAGAGGGAGAAGCCATGCGGTGGAGAAGGAAGGGGAAGGGGAGAGGAGGTCCATGGCGTCGTTCGGTGGTTGTGGGTGCCGCGCACGGCGGCGCACGATGGGGAAATGGGTTAGAGACCCATTTCGGGTACATGCCGTGGAAGGAGAGGGAGGGCTGCGTAACAGGGGCTGGCTTCGGGGGAGGATGATGGCCGGTGGGAGGGGAGGTCGCCGTGGGAACGGTGGAGCCATTAGGCGGCGCAGTGGCCTTGAGCCCGTTCGCGCTTTGCACTTCCATGGGAGAGGAAGAGAGAGCGTGGGAGAGAGAGGCTGGCGTGGATGGGCTCGCCGGAGGGAGAGGAGGCCAATGGTGCCGGCGGTGAGAGCTGGCGAAGCACGGCAGTGCCGGGATGGAGGAAGGAGCTTCGGGCGTAGGGGCTGCGTACTATGTATGCCAAATGAGAGAGGGAGGAGAGAGAGAGGGCTGGGGAAAAAGTGAGGGAGAAAGAGAGGGGGTCTGGGTATTTAACCTAGTCCCTTCATCTGGGGATCTACACAACGATCTAATGACGAGTGATTAAAACACTGATTTGAAAATACGTAAAACATTAACTTAATTAAAAGCGCTTAGAGGAATTAAGGTAGAATATTATTTTAAACTAACTTTAATTTATAAAATAATATTCTTCATCATTAATAAAATAATGAAGTCTCACTTAACATATTAAAGAGAATAAAACCATTTAATTAATAAAAGTTTTCAACATAATTTAAATCTCATAATATATTAAATAATTGAAATCATTTTAGTAATAATATTAAAATGATTTCCCGGAATTATAATATTTTTGGAGTTCTTCAATAATATTATGATTGTCGTATTTAAGATAAAATTTTAATTCAATAATACTGGAAGTACTCCTCCTTATAAATATTTTTAGCATATTTAAAACACTGGGCGTGTCTTAGAAGTCACACGATATCTTTCGAGACATGCCATCATGGTTCGACACGCATAACGTGGTTCGCAGTCACTAGACAGGAGGGCAAATGATCACATAATCTCTGCCTTCGGGATTTGCTTACATCATCAAGACGAAACATACGTCAGAAAGAAGAAGCGTACGTAAGAAGAAGGAGCAGGGTATTACAAGTTAGGCCTCATTCACAACCTGTTGACTGTACTTCGTCAACCCAGGGAATTTCACACCTATTTAGACACTCTAGCGTGAACAAAGGAGTTCCACTAGGATATTACCCCATCCTAGCGCTTAGGGTCGTGATTGACATGAATAACTTAACTGGCATACATGACATTTCGTAACGTGACGTAACATGAACGTGACAAAAAAGATAGAAGTCCTGACGTAGCATAACGTGACATGAACTAAGAAGATAGACATGACATACTTCGAGACATAAATGTAACAGAGAACATTTCATAACATGGCATATATGTAACATGCAACATTTCGTAACATGGCTTACCATATAACAGACAACATTTCTTAACATGGCGTAACATGTGACAGTAAATATTATGTGACATGAAATACATGTAACAGATGGCATACTTAACTTAACATCACATACTTGCAATGTATAGCAATACGTGATAGAATATCTTGTGTAACCAATGAATAATTCATGACAAAATAAATTATGTGTAACAAATAAATATCTAATGACTTGGCATGACACATATCATAACATGCATACATACAATTTAGTTCCCTTACTGATCACTCATACACATTAAACTGATAGTAAGTTAAAAGCTAACTTACATCGGTTTTCGCGTTTCTAGACAAACTCAAGTGTGATCACGAGAAACTGAAAGTAGTGATTTCTAAAAATTAGAATTTAATCACTAACAATAAGGAATATGGAAAAATATCAACTTAAAGTAAAATTACCATTTTACCCTCTACATGTGGTAAAATGACTATTTTAACCCTAACTTAAAGGATTTTGCATTCTAACTCCAAAAATACCAAAATTTACATAAGGTATTCTCCTAAACGAAAATATTAATTCAGAAAAATTTAAAACTAAATACAGCCATTAAAACTCTATAGGGCCGAAACTTACAAAGTTATTTCCTTTAATTTTGTTGTAATTCTTTCAAATCTCAAATATCATGATTAAACCAAAATTTTTCTTCTACTATACTCATAACATATTCCTAAGAATAATCATATTTTGAATCATGAACAAAAGTCATCAAAATCACTAAAACCATACTTGAACTTTTTGGTTTTTCTTCTAAATTCAAAATAGATTTTTGTTTCTAACTTGTTTTGATCAACCTCTTGATCCATGACTTATAAAGATGTAATATTCAAACCAAAACATCACATGGCTTAAAAAGATGTTCTAAAACAGATCCAAGCATCAAACTCAAGATCACATGGTTAAAACATCAACCAAAACATAAATTTAGCCAAGAACATCATCACTTTGGCCTAACTGAATATCTCCTTGCATAAAATTTCATATCTTCGAAACTACCATCAAATATCTTCAAAATAAAATTCTAACATGTATATAAGAGTCTTAGGATCTTCCAATAAAAATATCAAAACCATTGGAATAAGATTAAACCATAAAAGATTTAAACTTTCTCAAAACAGAAACTATTTTTCCTCTTCCAGTTTCTAAGTTTCTAGACCTAAGAACATATTTCACCAAAAATTTTAATCATACAACAAATTCTCAACCAATAATCATATACACATGTTAACAGTACTATTTAAAAATTTCAGACCAAGATCTATTCATTAGCTTGGTCAAAAACTCCAAAATATAACACACTTTCCAATTTATCGCCCAGAATGACCTTTCTGGGGTCTAAACAACTTTTGACCAACTAATTATCTCCAAATGGAACGAATAAGGTATCCACGTAAACTAGCCTCCAAAAGAAACAACTTTCATGAAGTAAACTTGTCGAGAAAACACTTACAAAAGTTTCGAAATAGGCGTTCAAAAGAGGTAAGAAAAACTGCCTGAGAGTGAGTGTCTTTTGTGTTCTATGAAGGAAAAGTGTAAAGGAGTTGCTTTTCATGGGAAGTGGACTGGAGAGCCTCTTACACAAATTATGGAAAGTGATAGGACTGAAGGAAAGGTTGAGTATTGGTCTTTTCTTCTCATAAAAATCAGTCCAAGATATTTTCTCATGGTGGAGTGTACGAGTGAAAAAGTGAGGTGGCCCTTTAGCTTTGTATTTCAAGAACCTTCTAGGCCCTTCTTTGTAAAGATCTGGCCAGCCAAGTTGGGGTACAAAACTTAGCCATGAAGCAATGCTAGTGGTGACCAATTTCATGGGCCTTAATGGGCCTAAAACGAGTAGGCCGAAATTTTGGGGTTTAAAGAGTGTTTGAGTTGCTATCAAGCCCAAATCCAATATCACTTGGTCCAATCAATTTTTCAAGGTTAAGAAGGTTGGATAATGATGTTCTAACACAAATTTGAAGGATTAATAGCATGTGGAAGTGATTTAATCAAGTGATTAAACACAATGCTAAGAATCAGATTAGAAAAGGTTTAGAGGCCAACTTTAGGGTTTTGGGAAAACCGTTTAGGATTATGATTTCAACCATAATTTTGGGCTTTCAATTGGATTCCCACCATTTAGGGTTTCACTAGGATGAAAACCCTCTTTGGTCTGGTATAATTTGGTTGAGCAGATGACACAAAGTTTTGCTTAGGTGGCATGATCTCACACCTTGAGTCCTTCAAATCCATCAAACACTCCTCATGGTGCCAAGTGTCTAATATTATTCACTAAGTGTGGCTAATATCTTGCCAAGTGTCCAAAAAAAAAGTTCTCTAATCTAATTTGGACATTCCACGCTATAGTTTTGAAACACTGCAATTGGTGCGCTTACCGAGGTTACTATTCACTTCAAAAAAGTGAATCATAAACTTAGCACTAAAAATTCCTAAATATTCATATTAACCTACAGTGAAAATCATTTATCGGAATTCAACGTCGAAGTGCCCTTAAAAATAATTTCACAATTTCCAACAGACATTTCATCCGGAATTATGAAAATAGGCTATTGCGCCATAAAATCCTAATTAATCCACTGAGTCTAATGGCTTAGACCATAACGCATTCTGATACTTCTAACCACCTCAAATAATTAAACTCATAAATCTAGCACCATAGTGAGTGATAACACTAATTATTATGTCAGACTAAAACCTGAGCGATTGATCGATTCGTAAAAACTTTTGGGATTTTCACGAGGTTCCTAAGGTCAATAGAAATTCTACCAGTGAATTTCTAATGGGTTGTTACAATAAGATTGCATATTAGAAGTCATCAAGCAAAACTCTAATCATGAAATATGAGTGAGCGTGAGTGTCTCTTAAGATTTTTGAAACTATTTTCTCATGCCAAAAACCCTAGAGCCGAAACCTTTTGTGGTCTCAAAACCCTAGCTTTTCTTCTAAGTAGAAATCATGCTCTTGCTCCACCCTAGATCACATGTTCATGTGTTCAAAACATCAAGAACATTTCGGGTTCCCTCTTTCTTGAAGAAAAAACCCTAATTTCTAGAATGGAAGTGTGTTTGTCTGAGAAAACCCTATATTCGAAAATGAAGGGTGTCTTTCTCTCTTTTGGCCGTGTGTGTTCATCAAAAAAAGGTGGAGATTCTTACCTTCGTGTGCTTTACTCCTATTCAAAATCTTGAAGATGGTTTCTTGGTGATATTTGAAAATGGTGGTGAGAATGGTGGTGTTTGGCTAGTGAGAAAATGTGAGAAAAGTGGAGACTTAGTGGAGAAAGGTGGTGGCAGAGTACTACAAGGAAAAGCATGAAAACTTTTTTGAGCAAAAAGAGCCCTTCCCATTTTCATCTACCCCTTTATATAGCACCTCCCTATTCCTTTTCAACAATCAATGCATGAAGGAAACTTGGCAAAGCTTTCTTCCCTTTCCCTCATGATGGGATTGCATGGGGGAAGCCAAAAGGTTGCTTGGGGTTGTGTGAGTTGTGTGCCCTTCCTCCTCTCATCCAAATCCTTCTTTTGTTTCATTTCCCAACATGTCCTTCTACTCATGCCTAGGTTCATTGCACTAGGTGGTCAAAAGGTAATTTCCTTCAAAACCCTAGTCTTCTAAGATACTATTCAAGTGCAAGGGTGACACGTGGCATAAGGGTGTGTGTGCCGAAGTTGTCATGTCACTTGAGGTGACTTTTTTTATCATTCTCAAGGTTGCCTTTGGAGCCTTTTTCTCTCTCCTTGTCGTCGGCTAAATGCTCTCTATTTCCCTTGCAAAACTTATTTTAGAACATGCTTTTTGTCTTTCCAAATATGACATGCCTTGGAACTTTAAAAGTCTCTTTTGTCCTAAGTTTGATATGTGTCCAATTTAGAAGGTTGTGCTATGCATGTGGCGCCTAACACTCCAAAATCAAAACCCTACGTTCCTCTTTGTCTCTTCCTTTTTTTCTTCCAATAATCCAATGCATGATTGACAAGTGTCATCCTAGCCCTTTTCCAAAAGACCAAAAATTCCTTCCTAATGCCAAGTGGCACCATCTTCTTACTCAAAATAAACCTTAACAATTTGGAACTCGATACCTCTAACACTTGCTGCCGTGGAATTTTCTGATGACGATAGGGGTGGTACGTCATTTTCATCCTTTCACACCGAGATAGAGGTTCCATACACAACTTATACCATTGAACACAGTCGTCAGACACAAAAGACCACGATGCTCCAGCATCAAACAAAGCATACGTCACGTGTTGGATCAATTTAACCTTACCTAAAAGGGATAACTACGATTAGTCAAAACTCTTAGCAATTCTATCTACTAATCAGGATAGGGTTTGGAAATATTACCAGTAATCACTTCGGCATCAGCCGCCTCATATTTTTCCAAATCCACCTCTCCTGGTGTGAATGCATAAACTTTGGCATTCATGGGGGTTTTCATCTTGCTCCAGGTGTGTTCTGTGGACATTCTCAGATCATGTGACCAGTCTGGCCACATCTAAAACACATTCCCATTGTGAGTCGATATTCTCCACTATGCCTTCGTCCACATTTTTGACATGGTGGTGGTGTAATCGGTACTGCATTCCCAACTACTTTCCCTTTTCCCCTATCCACAACATAGGGGACTTTCCTCTTTCCCGCATCTTTTCCTAGCGAGTAGGGCATTCCTCTCTTCTAGTTCATATGAGCTTGAGAAATTAGACTTCTCTCTTCCACCTCCACGATAGACGCTACATTCACCAATTCTTGGAAATTCTTGATTTGCAAGCACACAATGTGATTCTGAATCCTCGATTGCAATTCGTTGTGGTGCCCCCAGCCCCCACTTGGGTTTGGATAGTGACTGAAACGTTGAGACATGTAACACAAGGCTACACACCCCTCGTACATGACATATATTATGCTATGCACCTAAGCACACTAGCAGTATGCAATAACGTAGCAGCAGAAAAATAGTAAAGGTCGGATAATCTAAGCAATGTGATAAGCAATTACAAAGCACATGGCATCGTACTAATATCATATCCCAACATTGTCCAAAACATAAACATGTATCATAAAGATATAGCATCCCAAAATCATAGAGTATAGTTTAAATCTCCCAAAACATGGAACCTCCTCAAAACATAGTTCCACAAAAGTTGAGGTCTAAAACCATAAGTCCCATCTTTTTTTTTTTTCTTCCACAAAATAACCTAGGTTCCCATTTCCTTTAAGAGGGTTTGGTTGGGCTTCACACGTTTTTCCAAGGTCTTATCTTTGTCCCAATTGTTATGCAGTCTGAATTCCGCGATAAACTCAAGTATTCCAGAGATCTCCCAGTCGATGGCCTTGAGTCACTCCAGGATGGAGGGCTAGGGCCGACTTGCAGCCATCTTAGGCACGATCCTCTCCGGAGGAGGAGGTGTTGTTCTCTTCCTCTTGGTCATGGACGTCGTCTACTATACCTGTAACAACTTCTACCATTCCAGTTGGAGAATGGTAGTGGAAACAACCACAATGAGATTTCAAACAACCTCAGCAAGTAATCACACGACATACCACGGTTAACATAAGCATACGAGAGGTAAATCATGAAATGCGTGTATGGACATGTACTTGACATATGACTTGGTCATTTTCAAAGACTTGTAATAGAAACTTGACTTTTCAAAAAAACTTCTTAACTTTTCTTATTCACGTGATCTTAATCAGAACTTGCCTTATCAGAACATATCACAAGATTTGCATCAAGTGATCCTTATCACATAAGCTCTTATCCTTGTTCAGAGAGTTGACACTACATGGTTCCCCTTAGCACCACATGTTCTTGCTAGTTACCGCACCATCAATGGTCTGTACTCCGTGATGAATATATCATAAACAGAGATTCATATTAACTCGACCTTACTTCGTTGGGTTACATGCCTTGTGCACCCACTAGCGTTAGACGCTTCCTCACTCTGGCATTCTTTGAAAATAATCCATTCGAGGCTTGTCGACGATACTTTGTCGACCCAGGGGTTACCACTCTATTCTTAAGCACTCTAGAGTGAACATAGGAGTTATACTAGGATATTCCCCCGTCCTAGCATTTGGCGTCATGATAGAACTTATAAACCCTTTTTTTTAAAACACATTTTGGAAACACTTTCCGCAAATGCATGTGACACGATACTTATAACATGCGTATTTGCACTTGACATAAGACGCATGAAATGCTGTGCATGAAATAACCAAACATAACATGTTCATTTCATAGTATGATAATATAAAACATATGAGATATCAAAGCACATACATGGACCCATGAAAAAGGGCCTTGGCCGAACATATAGAAGCCAAAACATGAAGCATCATTACTTGAACATGCTTCAAACTTCACACATATTGCTTGATAATCAAAGCATAAAATCATGGTATTTAAGTAAGATCCAAAACTTTCAAGACATGGTATAGCCAAATCATCAAGTAACACAAATCAAAAACAATATTTTCCTTAAAACCGAAACATGCTTAGAACATTCTTGCCATTTTCATCTTAAACCAAGTGTATCATTCATGTAGTATTCATATTTCAAGATCACATAAGCATATTCAAACATATAAACAAGAAATAACAAACAAAGCAAACATAACAATGAAAGGATTTACACAAATATATACAAGTATTAACTAAGAGTAAGTTGAGTGTATACTTACAAAAATCCACGTAAGGAAATACTAGCAAGCTGTAAATCCGAATGTGCTTCATTAGAAAGTGCCTAGAAAAATCCTATTTCTTGTTTTGAGGATTTCTAGGGCATTACTTTATCTCAAATCATTCAGCCTTTAAGGTTTGTGGGTTAAAACCCCTTCATTTCACTCATGTGGTACAACAAGACTTGAAACACGATGAATGTACATGTGGTGGTAAAAAACATGGAGGATATGCATCCCCCACTATTCAACTTCAAGGTTCCTTGAAAACCCTAAAACCCTTTTTCCAAAAAAAATGGGTAGAAAGTGTGTGTATTTCACCATTCCCGAAATCCCATGAGATTTGACTCTCATTTTGAGATGAGAAAGTGACTTGAGTGTGTAAGACTAAGAGAAAAACCAATCCTTACCTTGTCTATCCTTGATGGTGGCAAAATCCTCTATTGAGAAGGAGTCCACCTTGTTTGGTTGGAAAGAAAGTGCTAGAAAGTGAGAGATCTTCAAGTGAACATGTGAGAGTTGTGTGGAGAGAGTGAGAGTTCATACAATTTCCAAAAAATGGCACGGAAAAAGCCCATAGGCATGTACTCCCTCCTTTTTGTAGTAGTCTCCTCACTTCCCTCTTTGGTTGCTTCCAACATCCTTGCATGGATGACAAGTGGCAAGTGTTTTCTCCTTCCCCTTTCTCTTTTGCCGAAAAGACTCTTAGAATCCCCACTTGGATTTGCATTGGGAAGGGATGACATGGGGTGGCATGTAGGGTTTCCTATCCCTTGGCCAAAATCCTTTCTTTCCCCTTTATGCCCTTCCTTTTCTTAAGCAAGTGAATATCTCTTCAAGTGTATCATCGTAAAACATATCATGCCTCTTCCTTTTCCTAACAAGCAACCTTTAGAATGGATGACAAGTGGCATGGGTGTGCGCCTTGTCTATTGCCGCCCACCACTTCTCCTTCCCTTTGTTGCTTCATCTTCTATTGCTCCTTCCCAAGATGACTCCTCATCTGCCATTGGTCTAGTAGTAATCTAACTGACAAGTAGCAAGTGAAGAGGTGCATTGGGAATGTGGTAGCTGAAATCCTAGGGTCATATTTTTCCTTTGATACAAGAGTCCCTTCATCTAATCTTCTAGAAGCTCAATGCACGCTTGACACTTGGCAAATTCTAACAAAAATCTGAAATCCCATGTGCCCCTTTTGGTTTCCCATGCATCTTTTCTAGAGAAACTGCCTTCCTCTTCCTTAGGCTTCCCTTTCAAAGAAATCTACCTTGGAACTTGAAATAATGCCAAAACAAGGTTCTAGGCATGTGGGAAAATGGGTTGGCTGAAAATCTTTTAGTCTCCCTAGGTTCCTTCTGTCCATTGATTTTTTTAGAAGGTCTCTAGCATGTTTACAAGTGGCAAATCCTCTCCCCCTTAGCCATCTTTTGGTGTTTCCCTACACTTCTCTCTCCCCTTTAGTCCACTATCAAGACTAGATTCATAGTGCAACTCATGCATGACACATGGCACTAGTGACTAAGGTTTGGGCCATGGGCCTAAAGCCATTGGGCCTTGGTTTCTAAATAGGGCCAAAAATTACAAAGCAAATCTAGGGTCACTCCCTTCTTGGGCTCAACTCCTAAATCAAAGACTCTAAGGCCTTCCAAAAGTAACTAAGGCTCTTAAAAGGCCATAGCGACCAAGAATGAATTCTATGGGCCATGCTTAGACAAACTCGGGTCATCACATTCGTCTTGAAACTTTCTAACATGAATCTTTTTCGTTCCAATCAAATGAGGGGTGAACCTTCCGAACTCCATGAATCAAGCTGAATATTGTTCGACTGTCATATTTCCTTGTACCAAATTGGAAAATTTCAACGCCTTATGCTGCTTGGCAGTCTCCAGAAAGAAACGACTATTGAATTCCTTCTTAAACCGCTCCCAAGTGAGCGTAGCCACATCCCCCAACTCTCGTGCTAATAACTGTCATTTTGTATCCCACCATATGACGGCCTCTCCTTAAAGTAGATGTCCAGCATACTGAACCTTTTGTTCCTCCATAGATCCACTAATATCAAAGGTCCTTTCCAAATCAATAAGCCACTTATTGGCTCTCAAAGCTCATTCAGTTCCCAAGCAATTCGGGCATCTATATACCAAGAATCTCTCAAATGGGCATCCCAGAGTATCTCCTCTATAGGGGTCTTGCCGAACATTCTATCCTTGCTCCATTTGATTTCGCACTACTTCCATCATTTGGCGAATAGCCTGCTATAGCTTGGCCTCTTGCCAATGGTTGGTTTTCAGCATCCTGCTCTCTACGCCTTGGAGAAGTGTCATATCGTCGATTTCGCACCATGACTTCTTCTTTCTCCTGAAACGTATAAAGCTAATCGAGAGTCAAACTTCCTTAAAAAGAAAAGCACCAGCTTCCACCCATCGCATCTACGAGTTTCCACACGTACTCCTTCTCGATCCGACTCTTCCAAGATTCAAGCCTTTAGCTATAAGATCAAAGCCTACAACTACAAGATTGAAGCCTAGCATTGGTACCATGAAATTCCCTACAACAACTTGTGGGTTTACCTAGAGACGTAATTGCTCTGATACCATCGCCTACGATGCCCCCAGCCCCCGCATGGGATCTGACGGTAATTGAATGTATTGAGACATGTAACAAAAGGCTACATACCCACAGTATGTCACAGTTAAGATGCAATGCACATAATATTCTAGCAGTATGCAATAAAAATCACATTAGAAAAATTATTTTCTATCTACTTAAGCACGGTGGCAAAAATAAATAAGACACATGGTACCAATGAGTGCAAATATCCCAAAAGCTTTATATAGCATAAGCACTTCTAAAAGAGTTATGTTTTCAAAAGACTCCCAAAACACGTTGTGTATCATAAAGTTTCCCAAAACATGGGACCATATCCAAAAGATCATCTAAACCACAAAAGATCTTTTTCTTAAGTCTTCATAGCTTTTCAGGCTTTATCCTCTTTTCTAAGAATTGGTCCTTGCCACTGTTCCTGAGCCATTTTAACTCATCCATGAGTTGAAGTACTTCGGCAATAGTCTATTAGATGGTCTCTAACCACTCCTGGATGGAGGGCTCAGGAGAGCTCACTTCCATCTTTGGCACTATCCTATCCAAAGGGAGTATTGTCCTCTTTCGTTACGTCATTGGGGTCCTCTACACCAGTAACAACTTCTACCATTCATGGAAACTACTACAATGAGATTTCGAGAAATTTCAGCAAGTAAATAGTCAACATACCACATATATCACAAGCATATAAAAGCAAACCACAAATGAATGCATGGATATATACTTTGACATAAAACCTTGACATATGCAACATAGACTTTCTCATAAAACAATCCTAGTTAATTAGGAGTTAAGCTATTCTATAATAAGAATAATTTTGGATATTTGAGTTGGCAATAGGACCTTATAATTTTGGGTTATTAATTACATTAGGGTTGATGGTAAGGTTAGCCTTAGTCTTGACACTTAGTACAAAATTCACATAAATTAATGGGATTATCTAAAATGGAAGACTCAGTGATATGCGGCTTGATTTGGTCACCAGCAGATTGATTGCGAAACTCAAATTTGGTGGTCAGCAGCAAATTGATCCTGGTCAAGAGGCATTATCCCCACAGGGTAGATGCAGTGTGCACTGAATATAATTGGCGTGGAGGTCACAAATGAATTGGCGTGGAGGTCACAAATAAACGAGCGTGGAGGTCACAAAGACCACACGGCCTTCTCCTCGCCAATCGAGTGGAAAGACTCCCGATCGGGATGAAAGACTCCTCTTGCCTTTTCTAGTTGTTGCCCATGATGTCATTTAGGTGGACTTTTAAGTTGGTTGGTCAGACTAGTAGCCCAATCTAACCGTCCAGAACCTTGTTGCCAAGTCTTCCCACCCAAAAGGTAAAATATATTAGCACCAAATCTTCACACCCAGGTCTTCGCCCTTTGGTCACGAATCTCCTTGCCCACCGAGAGGTAAGCCTTCTTGCCTTTGGGTGAGATAAATCTCTCTGCTGCCCACAGGACAAGGCTCCTCGCCCAAATCTCATCAACTCTCTTCAGATCTCGTTGTCTCTCATCTGTCTGGATCTGTAGTCTATCTTTTGTACAAAAATGCTCTCCTTTTGCACTAAATCTTCTCATTCCTTCAAATACAATAAAAATAAATAAAAATATATAGAAATAAAATAAAATCAATAGTATTGAAGGAAAAATGACACTTTTCATAAATAAAAGAGTGATAAAAATCACATAAAAATGACACTTATCACCCCATGACCTGGCCATCATTGTTGGACCATTGTAGCCATAGTAGGAAAGAAATAATGGTGGTTTCAAGCCACTATTCCCCTTGCTCAAAAGGACACAAACTATAGAAGACAGTCTAGAAATTTCAGCAAGACACCTCCATCTCATCACCTTATTTCGGGCTGCATATTCATGATCACTTGGAAGCCAACTTTCCACCTTCTACCACCAGAATAAGTTTTCAGGAAGTGACCTTGCTCCTTGAAAAATCAGCCCTGATGATGGTTCAAAGGGATTTGTCAAGACAATGATCAAAATTTGCCAAAGGAGAACCAGTTGAACCTGTTAGCCCCCTTGGGTGGTTTTGATGATTTTTCTCTCCTCTCCTCTACCCCACAACTTGGCCAGCCCCCATAAGAGTAATATAGCAACCATAGAAGTAAAATCATGGTGGTTTAGTGCACTATTTCCTTCTATACAAGTGACGCATAGTGAAGGAAGCAAATTTGGAAAATTCAGATTCACACACCATGTGCCATCATGCCCCTTGGACCAAGCCAACGTCCCCTCCCCTTTGGCTGCCTATAAAAGGCCCTTCACCCCTTAATATTTTGCACACTTCAGCTACAAGCTTCCTCTTGAGCCTTGAAGAGCACTTCCCCCTCTTAGAGATCAAAAGAGTGAAACCGAGTGAGTTCTTGGTAAGTTCTTGAGTGTTCTTGTGTAAGGCTGTCTTGAGTGCTTGGAAGGCCACAAAATTTGTAAGTTTTCTTGATTTTGATCTTAGTTAGTATGTCAAGCTTTGTTTCCATGTGTTGGTACGAAATTTGGGTGAGTTTTGGGAAGGTTTATCATGCTTAAATCAAAACCGGGTCAATTAAGGGATGATTTAATTAATTAAATATTTTTAAGTGGAAATTTAGCTATGGTATGCCTTAAGCAAACTTTTATATGATTCATTATTGTATTAACATGATTTTGAAAGGTTTAAATTGTGGTTAGAAGCATGCCATAGTAGGTTTTGAATCTATATTGTTTTGATCGTCTAGTATGAATCGGTTTGAATGAAGTAGAGATTAAGGATATCTTAGCCATGATTAAGTGTTGGGATGAACTCTATTATCCTAGAATTAGTCTTCATTATGTAATTAAAGATGTTAGTGATCATTTGTAATTAAAGAAAATCTCATATGCATGCATTCATAGGGACCAATAGTTTTTTTTTTTATAGAAAAGAACTTCATTTCATAAAGGCATAACACCTTGAGATAGGTTACAATAGTGTTGATCAATGAAAATTACATTCTCAATGAAAAGAGGTACACTATTCCACCAAATAAGCATATCTTCAATGGACCAAGCATGTCTTGCAAGTCGATGGGCAGCCTCATTTGTGAATCTACTGCAATGTTAAAAGCTGCACTGAGGAAAAGTTTGCATTAAACCTTTTACCTCTGCTACCACAGATCGTATAGCTGCATTTGACTCAGATGATCTATTAACCTTTTCAACTAGGAACAAACAGTCACTTTCAATTATCAGCTTAGGGATACCCAAGCTCATGCACAATTGAAGGCCTCTCAATAAGGCCACAGCTTCAACTTGTTCTGGTTCCAGAGAAACAGATTCCACTCTACTACATGCCATTAGAATTTCACCCATATGGTTCCTCAAAACCGCGCCCATACCAGCTTTGTTTAAATCGAAAAAGAGAGCCCCATCAATGTTTAGCTTAAGAGAGTCTTCTGGAGGGGGTGACCATCTGTACACCAGGTTTTTAGAAATATGGTTCCCCAACTGCTGTCTAAACCACAACATAGGGACCAATAGTTGAAAATACACTTAAGCATCAACTAGAGTGTATGCCATTACTTGTGACCATTTGGGCAAGTTACACTTTGATTTTTAAAAATCCAAGGGCATAAATGGTTTTAGAATACTAAAAATATGATGTCCATGATTTTTTATTATATTTGGAGTTCGTTTAGTGAAAATTAAGGGCCTTAAAGGCAATTTTTGAGGGTCTAGGCGTATTTTTGTAAATACCCATTTTGAAGCCTTTGATTTTTGACCTCACTCATGGAAGTATTAATCCTAACTGAGTACACACTTGATTTACGCAGCTACGACATTATTTTTCAATTACTACGAAAGTTTGTAAGTTGGCCTCTAAACTTACACCTTGATAAATTATTTATGAATTATTGATAAATGTCTCATTCATGTTTCAATTATAATTTTGAACATAAAATATCATGTTATATGATACATTGAGTGTATATTTACATGACAAGTGATATTTCTACCATTTTAGCATAATGCACCTATAAATGTCATTTTTACTTGGAAAGCTTGCTAAATATTCATACGTCATGAAACATATTTTTCGAGCATAACATGAAAATGAATTTATTTTCACAACTCCAAAGGCTAGGATGGGGAATTATCCTAGTGGAACTCCTATGTCCACTCTGGAGTGAGTAAGAATGGAGTGGTAACTCCTGGGTTGATAAAGAACAGTCAACAGGCTTCGAATGGGTTCTTTTTAAAGAACGCCAGAGTGAAGTCATATGTTATGACACCTGATGTTGGTAGGTGTACATGTTATGATGTTATGTTATATTACCAATGCATTGATAATGATGTCTATAGACAATGACGTAGCGCCAATATGAGTTGTGCTACGGTCACCGATAGGTGCTCATGTTGCATATGGGGAACCATGTTGCTACCAAACGTATGTTAATTATGGCTTTAATACACGATGAAATGTTATGATTTTTTTGAAAGCAATGAGGTATGAAATGTTCTCTTTCAAAATGTCATGTTTTTTGAATGAGAAAGTGAAAATATTCTCTGAAAGTAAAAGTGCATCAAGGTTTTTCTAAAAATGTTGAGGAATATGGATGGGAGACACATGCACATTTTTATGCATTTCATGCAATTCGTATTTATCATTCTTCATGCATAATTTATCTTTATACAAGTTGGTTATTTAACTTACTGAGATTTCAAGTAAATCTCACTCCTTATGGGACCACTATCATTCTCGCCGGAGTGATAAAAGTTGTGATAGGACTGGAAGAGGATGAACATCATGGATCACCAGATGCAGATGGTCGAAGAGGAGCCAGACCTTGAATGAAGACTAAAAACAATTTTTATGCTCGTAAGCATTGACTCTTCATACTTCAGAGCATATGAAATAGTTGATCTAACCATGGAACTTGGATTAAGTATTTTGTATTAAGGAAATGCTATCCTTAAGTTTGAACTTATGATTGTTATTAATGCTATTGGAATGTTTTTAGTCCATTCTGGCATGAGTTATAACTAATCACCCTTATTCCGCTGCGATTATTGCATACTGCTAATTGCACTCATAGGATGCATTGCATATTAACTGTCATGTACGGGGGTATGTAACCTTGTGTTACATGTCCTGACGCTCTAAGTCTTTGTTCCATCCCAAGCGAAGGTTGGGAGCATCACATCTTAACACATGTTCGTATCATTTGAGCTAGAGTTCTTGTTCTTATCATAACATATCATGACATTTCTTATCATTTCATAACACGTCATATTGTGATCATATCACATCATTTCATATCATCTCATTCATATCATATCATGGCATAACATAACATATCATATCATGGCATATCATAACATATCATATATCATGGAGCTCAAATGTCTTGTTCATATCACATAATTCACATGATTGGATACCTCACGGTTTCCCTAAGCACCATGTGTTCCCCGCTAGTTATCACATCGATCAGTGATCCAATTGATCGAGGTAACTACATCATAAACATTAACATATTCTTTTATGGTAGTTCACTTATTTCAACTTCACCGTATGGAACCCACTAGGTTTAGGTGCAACCTTGCTGTGGTATCCTTTCCATAGGAACCATTCGAGACTCGTCGATTGTACTTCATCTTCATCAACCCAGGGGTCTCCACTAGACCTTAAACACTCTAGAGTGGACAAGGAGTTCCACTAGGGCATTTCCCTATCCTAGCATTTGGGGTCATGATAAAACATAAGTTGACTCATTCTTTTAGAAATATAGACCCAAATGCATGAGACATGTACATATGATGAAGCACTTATCATGCTCATGCAACATGTAAAAGCCAAACCGTAAGGTTCAAACAACAACATGTAACATGGCTTGAAAATATTAGAACATGCAAACAATGATGAATTCATGCAAACATATCCAATTCACCCTTTAAGCATCGGAACAATATTTTTTTTTTAGAACCTGTGATGCGCTAGATTTTTGCTAAGATTCCATTCGTAATTCTTGTGGATATTATTTATCTACTTATTTATTTATTTGTGTTATTGGCTAAGTATTGGAAGAATTCTTTAGGCCACTTTCTATTTTTGTTGTATTGGATCTTGGAGTTCTAAGTTAAAATGCCCACAAGAGAAAAATAGAAGAAAAGGCCCATATGAATTCAGCCTATTAAGAACTTTGGCTTTAGAAGGCTCGAGTTTACTCTCTTGGCAAGAAGATGCCGCCACTTGACTTCAAGGAGTTTTTGGTCATTTTTGGAAAATCACTTCTCATTTGGAACTTTGGGAAAAGATAAGGATGACACTTGTTGTGGCACCCCTAGCCCCCGCTTGGGATTGGATGGTGACTGAGATGTCGGGACATATAAGACAAGGCTACACACCCCTCGTACATGACAAATAATATGCTATGCACCTAAGTACACTAGCAATATGCAATAACGATGCAGAGGAAAAAAAATATAAAAGTCGGATAACTAGGCAATGCGATAAGCAATTGCAAGGCACATGACACCATAAACTAATACATAACCCAAAACATTGTCCCAGAATATAAACATAGGCCTTAAAGGCAAAATATCCCAAAAGCATGAAGCATAATTTTAAAGTTCCCAAAACACGGGACTCCCACAAAAGAAACATGAGTCCACAAAAGTTGGCCATAAACATTGATGTCTTCTTTTTTGTTTTTTTCCACAAAATATTTAAACTCCAATATTCTTCAAGAAGACTCGGGCTTCATTAGCTTCTCTAAAGCCTTATCCTTGTCTCGATTGTTACACCGCTTGAACTCGGAGATGAATTCTAGTATTCCCGTGATCTCTCGATCGATGTCCTCGAGACACTCCCAAATGGAGGACTCAGGCCGATTCATGGCCATTTTAGGCACAATCCTCTCCGAAGGAGGAGGTGTCATTCTCTTCCTCTTGGTCATCGTGGCTTCTTACCAAACCTATTACAACTTCTACCATTCCGGTTAGGGAATGGTACTGGAAACTACCACAATGAGATTTTGAGAAATCTTAACAAGTAATCACACAACATACCATAGTTAATACAAGCATACAAAAAGTATATCATCATATGCGTGCATGGACATGTACTTGACTTATGCCTTAACCAGAACTTAACTTATGCACTTGACCTGTAACAGCCCGCTAGAAATTCATTGGTGTAATTTCTATTGACTTTAGGAATCTCGTAAAAACCCCATAAGTTTTTACGAATCGACCAATCGCATATGTAACGCCCCGTTCCCGGAGGTCCGGAGAGTTAACTCTTAATACCTTAAATCAACTTAAATAGTACAACTATAAAATCTGAAAAATCCAATAAAATATTAATCAATTTAATCAATCCAAATATCTAAGTTCCTCCATGGGGACAATAAAGAAAAACTCAATAGCATACATTAAAAACTCTCTAAAACTCGAAATTATCCTTAACTCATCAAATCAAAATATCCGAAACATAAATTCAGTTTATTAACTACGACTCTCAAATAAGCACTTGTACCCTCGGGCACTTATTCCACTCTGATCAGCACACCTGCTAAAACCTTCTACTCTTGTTCTCCAGCTGAACCATCAAAATTATCTGAAAAATATATGGAGATAAGGGGTGAGTTATCAACAACTCAGTAAGCAGATGACATATACTAGTGTGTAAACATGAGCATTTACAGAAATCAGAATAATGTTTTCAAAATGCAGCGTCATAACATGTTATCAAAAATATCAGAGCGAATGTTCGAAAATATTCATGATCAAAATCCCTTTGGCATAGCATAAACTGAAACATCACATCTTATCTTATCATATCAGAACAAATACCATGTTTAACCCCCGTGGTAGGGTTGTGCAAATCCCGATAGCTAACCGAGCAGAAACAGAATGTGAATCTTCCCCTTATTCATTCTCGGAGCCCCGAGTGTGCACATAGGAAAGACCATGCAGAAAACCACTTTGTTTCCAAAGTGGGTGCACCAGAAACAGAAAAGTTGGTACCAACCCGAACAGAGGCCACAGTTTTACACCCTTGGTGAGGTCAGAACGGAACAGAAACAGAAACAGAATGTTATGCCAGAGGTTTTCAGAAATCACATCAGATCATATCAGAGTACATAAAATCTTCAGAATAGAACAAAATCATTATACAACATAACTTATGCACAAAATTTCATATTCGCTCTCTTTTTCAAAGTTCAGAAACATAATGTCAAAAATAAGCTCATGTTTACACCAGTCATGACAGAAAATAATTTATTCTTAAACAGAATCTCATGAGTAATGCACAACAAATAACCGAGGTAGTTAAAATTTCTTTTCAAAATCAAATATGTAAATTTTCCAAAAATAACCTCAGCACATTTTATTTTAATGCAAAGTCTAGCATAGGAACCCCGCTTACCTGAACTTCTTAGCTTTTTCGAAATTCCTCAAAAGCGTTGGACAATAATTAATTGTCACCTATAAAATAATCACGTAATTCTCATAAATTTCCAATTAATCACGTATCTCAATATTTAAGCCTAAGATGCTAAAATAACCTATTTTAATTCCTCAAAAACCTAAATTCTCATTATTCCTAATATACCAATATCACTTTCTAACTCATCAATATCCAACATAATAACTCCGACTAAAACATTAAATTCCAATTTATTTATAAATTATAAAACTAAAAATAGCGTAACTATATCGAAAACATTATAAGCAGATGATCCTACTTTTGTTTAAATAAAAAAATATTCTTTTAAATGGATTTAAAAATAAGATTTTGCATTTACCAATCACTTCAAGAATTCATCAGTATTTTCATAAAAATGTTTTGTTAAAAAAAATCAGTCTTTTACAAAAACAACTTAACAAAAAAAAACTCACATGTGCTTAAGTCTAAAAAAATAAAATATCACATGCAATCCACGTTATATACCCATGATTTCAAAATCCAAAGTATATAATATAAACTCACAAAATTAGACACCCGAAACAATAAATCTAGAGGTATGCTTTAAGGGGTAAAAATGTAATAATACAACCTACTATAGTTCACGTAAAATACATATACATATATATATATATATACACGCCAGAAAAGAAAACTCCACACAATGCAGCTGAAGCACTTACGGAGAGGTGGGGGCACGACGGCGTGGAGCTGGTGGTTGGCTACGGCGAAAGGGGGTGGCGCTTGGTCACTGGCTGCGAGAGGGAGACGAGTGAGAGAGGTACACGGTGAGGGAAAAGTGAGGTAGATACCGAGAGAATGGAGACACCAACTGTAACGCCCCAACCCCAGAGGGTCCGGAGAGTTAACTCATATCACTAAAAATCATTTCCAAATAATACTTTTAAAATAAACCAGAATCTCCATAACATATTAACCTATTTGTTCAACACAAACATTCATGTTCCTACATAAGGGCACATCAGTGGTGTCTCATTGATATAGATAAACTTTTCCACAAGGACTAAAAATATCCAATACTCAACATACCAAAGCCACATAAAATATTAACGCTACCAAAAGACTCTCCAAAAGTCATTGTACCCTAGGGTACATAGTCTTCTATGATCCACAAAATTTGCAAGTATTCCCTATCCCTGATTTCCAGCTGTTGCATCAAAATTATCTGAAACATATTATGGAGATAGGGGTGAGTTATCAACAACTCAGTAAGCAGAGAACATATACTAGTATGCAAACATGAGCATTTACAGATTTCAGAATGCAGATCAAAACACTTTTTTTTTTCAGAATGCAGAGTCAGAATATGTTATCAAAATATCAGAGCGAAAGTTCAAAAATATTCTTATTCAAAATTCTTTTGGCATAGCATAACTGACCACCATCGTACCAGAGTATCATATCGCATCAGAGGCCATGTTTAACCCCCGGTAGCTAACCGAGCAGAAACAGAATGTGAATCTTCCCCTTATTTATTCTCGGAGCCCCGAGTGTGCACACAGGAAAGACCACCAGAAAACCACTTTGTTTCCAAAGTGGGTGCACCAGAAACAGAACAGTTGGTACCAACCCAAACAGAAACCACTGTTAGCACCCGTGGTAGGTCAAGTAGGTCACCATCCACAAACCACATCCCAATTCAGAATGTCATGCCAAAAGTTTTCAGAAATCACATCATATCAGAATACGGAACACCTTCAGGACAGAACAGAGTTTTCAGAAAGCATATCATATCAGAGTACAAACCATCTTCAGAACAGAACAGAGTTTTCAGAAATCACAAAACATTATTTTATGCACAAACTTTCATATTCGCTCTCTTTTTCAGAGTTTAGAAGCAAAATGCAAAATAGCTCATGTCTACACCAGTCATGCCAGAAAATGCTTTATTCTTAAACAGAATCTCATGAGTAATGCAGAACAAATAACTGAGGTAGTTCAAGTATATTTTTATAATAAACATGTTTATTTTCAAAAATCAACCTCAGACCATTTTATTTTTATGCAAATCTAGCATAGGAACCCCGCTTACCTGGAACTCTTTAGTCTTTCAAAAATTCCTTAACAAAGCCGAACAAATATTAATCTTCACCTATAACATAATCACGTAATTTTCATAAATATCCAATCGAAAGCGTATCTCAATATTTAAGCCTAAGATGCTAAAATAACTTATTTTAATTTCTCGAAAATCTAAATTCACGAATTTCTAAAGATGTTAACACTTCTCAGATTCCAACTAAAATCTCTGACTGAGGTATTAACTCTAACTTATTTACTAATGAAGAATCAAACTATCGGATTTAATACTACATAACATAATTATGCCAAAAATTTCTTTTTAAGTTATACATAAAATTTATTTAACAAGCTATATCATAATAAAATTATAACATTATCAATTGCTTTGGAAAGAGGCTTTACTCAAAATAAATTAAACTTACTAAGATCATTTTGGTACCTATGGAAAATTTAGACTTTACAAAATACATATCAAAGTTTTAAAACACAATAATGTAACTTGAAATTCAAAGGTAACACGAAATTTTCTATTTATTAGACCGACTATGCAATAGTTTCTGTAGTACTTTGTTTGAAACATGATCAAAGGGGTATAACGGTAATAACATCTTGCCTATTAGAATATAGACTTCCTCACACACCTATGTATTTATATATATTACTCTCTTTAAGTCAGCAACACGAAAAGAAAATAGACAAGAGGAAGTGGGGTGCAGACTTACGATTAAACCGAGCTGGACGTGGAGGGGCAAGGCACGACGGCTGGGCTGCAGGAACTATGGTGGTGCTGCTGGGTGCCGAGGAGAGCATGCAGTGGCGAGGCCACCTACGCTGGGCGGCGAAAACGTACGAGAGAGGTAGAGAGAGCTCGGAGAGTGCGAGATGAGAGGGAGATAGCAACCGAGAGGGAACGAAAATGGCGGAGGGTCTGGGTTCACCGATCTGCGCAGGGTGACGGGGATGTCACGACCGGCGGTTTCCGTTGATTTTATGGTGTTTTTCGGTGCAAACAGGTGCTGGTTATGCAGTGGCTTACGGTGGAGTTCAGTAAATGCTCTGTTTTTGGTGCAGGAAGCAGAGGCTTCTCAGTGAGGTGGGGGTGGTTCTCGGTTTCGTGCGGCGGAGAAGCAGCTAAGCAGCTAAGCAGAGGTGTTACGGCGCAACGCTGGGAGTGGGTGAGTCGTGGCAGGTGGCACAGAGGATTTGGGGTGGCTGTAGGCATGGCTCTGTTTCGGTTGTCTAAAACAGAGGATTTTTCATGGCTTGCAACAGATGCTATGCAGGTGTTGGGTGGCGGCTTCGTGCTGCTGAGGTTCCGCGTGGACTGGGTTCGGGGGAGTAATGACTCGTTGGCTTGGCTGAGGGAGTGGCGGAGCTGCTGAACGCCACCAAGGCTTGTAGTTTTATGGCCAGCGACGACGGGAAAAGGAAGAGCTGGAGCTTCCGTGTGTGGAGTTGCAGTGGCTGGGTGTGGCTACTTGAAGGTGGTGAGGCGACTCATTGTTGTAGTCCGAGGCTTCGGTTTGGTGTTTTTGCAGAGAAACAATGGTCTTCCGTGAAGAGGGAACCGAGCGGCACTAGTCTAGGGTTGAGAAAACTTAAACTTATATATAAGCTATAAGTAGAAATTAGAACAAACCTAATTAAAAAGGGAGGGATGAACATGCATGAAATAACAATGGCTTGACACCGTGCGATGAAAATCTGGACCCGATCTCACGGCTGGGCTCTTAACGAGGTTATCGCATTTTTTTTTTTTTAATCACAAGGTTTTGGATCTCTAATCAACCTAAAAATAAAAATAATTATTCCATAAATTTTTTTTTGATGAACATCCACTTGATCTATTAAAGACTTTGAAACCTAATTATCAAACTCATAGAAAAATTATACACCGCCAAAAAATATCTTAGGCTCAAACTCTCTTCTAAAAATTTTACTCGTAATCCCAAATGATTTTAACTAAAACTCAAAAATTTTTGTAAAGTCGCTTGGCTGGGCCGGGTGTTACATCCTTCCCCCCTTAAAAAAATTTTGTCCTCAAAATTTGCTGCACACAAAATCACGTCTAGTACACCAATCCTTCATTTTTCAACAATCCTTACTTTCCGATAATCCTCAACTCAGCAATCTCTAAAATCCAAGTGTTGATTTCAAACGCGACCTCAAGTCCAAACCTAATTGTATGAGTTTTTAGTCATAGATTTGCAAGCCCCAAAATAATAATTAAAAGAGGACTAAGCTTCACCAACAACTAACCTCACAACTAACTAAAAGAGAACTCCCAAAATAATTTTTAGAACCTTCGTAGAATAATATAATCAAAGTTCCAAACTTAAGTCTAAGCAACTTCAGTTCACAAAATTCCGGAATCCAAAGAAGAATCTACTTTCAACCATACTTTTCCTAACTTCTTGCTTTCGAAACAAAAACTAACCCATCAAACACCTAAAACTAAAGGAGTCTCGTAGATATAAAACATTGTGTCTACAACCCCCTTGCAAACCTCTTCAACCAAAATTCAATATTCTAAACTATACTACTTGAAAAGTTTCAAGCAATCATGTTTAATCCTAACTCAACTAAGACATAAAGCTTTCAAGGAGAAAAAGATTGAGGTGCCTGTGTTTGCATTGTTGTCGTCTTCCGCATCTTCAGATGTTAAAGCAAACACTCGGGCTGGTCCCATTCTACGTTGATTATTTCCTTGACTTGTCTGTTGGGAAACTGGAGGTGGGTTAGGCTTCCTGTTATCCGACAGAAGCAAAGGACAATCCTTGATAAAACAGAGCAGGGGCACAGCGCGGAGGAGCTTTCGGTGGAGGGTGTTTTCAGCGGCTCAAGGTGGCAGGAAAAATGCTCTGTTTTTGGATACCAAAACAGAGCAGTCCGATGCTTGCTGTAGAGGCTACGGGACGCTAGGCGACAGCTTCGTGTGACTGGGCAGTGGGCACGGTGGTGAGGTCTGGATAGTTGGTACGCGCGGTGGACAACCCAGGTTGCGTCCGCTGATGGTGAAGTCACATGGGAATTGGTTTTTAAGGAAACAATTCACGGAACAACTACCGAATGTTTCTCGGGCTGGCTCGACTGCGAGGCCTAGTGGCTGGGAAAGGTTCCGAGGAGGAGTTTGGGAGATGGCAGGATTCACCAAGGAGGGCAGAAGCTCAGGGAAAACTGGCTGGCCGAGGTCATCTAAGTAGGGCAGCGGTGGAAGCTTTCTTCGAATACAAATATATATAAAAATATATAGGTGGATGAACAAGAAAGAAAACCCGAAAGGAGGAGACGTGCGAGCGGATGAAGATGAGTTGTGCGTGAGCATGCACGACGTGCACGAGAAAAACAAACTTACGGAAAAAAATAAGAGATAAAGACCAAAAGAGAAATAAAGAAAAACACAAAGTGATACATGCGGAAAAAAAATAAACAAATAAATAAACGAGTGCAGAAAAATAAAATAAAAAACAATCACTACTCAAGTCCGTAAAATAAAAACTTAAAACATCAAGCTCCAATAAATAAATAAAAAAAATAAAAAAAAAATCTAAAGTCCAACTATACCAATTTGGGTCTGGGTGTTACAACATAAGTTTTAGTCTATCAACATAGTCAGTGTTAGCACTCACTATGGTGCTAGAAATATGAGTTTTATTTATTTGAGATAGTTAGAAGTGTCAGAATACATTATGGTCTACACCATTAGACTCAGTAGATTATTTAAGATTTTATGGCGCAATAGCCTATTTTCATAATTCCAAACGAAACGTTTGTTGGAAATTGTGAAATTATTTTTAGGGGTACTTCGAGATTAAATTTCGGTAAAAAAATTTTACTTTAGGTTAATATGAATATTTAGGAATTTTTAGTGTTAAATTTAAGATTCATTTTTTCAGAGTGAATAGTAATCTCGATAAGCGCACTAATTGAAATGTTTCAAAATCATAGTGTGGAATGTCCAAATTAGATTAGAGCAATTTTATTTAGACACTTGGGCAAGCTATTAGCCACACTTAGTGAATAATATTAGACATTTGGCACCATGAGGAGCGTTTGATGGATTTGAAGGAATCAAGGTGTAAGATCATGTCACTTATGCAAAACTTTGTTTCATCTGCTCAACCAAATTGTGCCAGACCAAAGAGGGTTTCCATCCTAGTAAAATCCTAAATGGTGGGAGTCCAATTGAAAGCCCAAAAGCATGGTTGAAATCGGAACTCTAAACGGTTTCCCCAAACCCTAAAGTTGGCCTCTAAACCATTTTCTAATCCGATTTCTAGCATTGTGTTTAATCACTTCCACATGCTATTAATCCTTCAAATTTGTGTTAGAACATCATTATCCAACCTTGTTAACCTTGAAAAATTGATTGGACTAAGTGATATTGGATTTGGGCTTGATAGCAACCAAACCCTCTTTAAATCCCAAAATTTAGGCCCACGAAATTGGTCACCATTAGCATTGCTTCATGGCTAAGTTTTGTACCCCCACTTGGCTGGCCAGATCTGTACAAGAAGGGCCTAGAAGGTTCTTGAAATTCAAAGCTAAAAGGCCACCTCACTCTTTCACTCTTACACTCCACCTTGAGAAAAGCTCTTGGCCTGATTTTTATGAGAAGAAAAGGCCAACACTCAACCTTTCCTTCAGTTCTATCACTTTCCATAACTTGTGTAAGAGGCTCTCCAGTTCACTTCCCACGAAAAGCAACTCTCCTTTATACTTTTCCTTCATAGAACACAAAAGACACTCTCGGACAGTTTTTCGTACCTCTTTTGAACGCCTGTTTCGAAGCTTTTTTAAGTGTTTTTTCGCAAAGTTTCCTTCATGAAAGTTGTTTTTTCTGGAGTCTAGTTTACGTGGAATATCTTACTCGTTCTATTTGGAGATCATTTGATTGGTAAACAGTTGTTTAGACCCCAGAAAGGTCATTCTGGGCGATAAACTGGAGAGTGTGTTGTATTTTGGAGTTTTTGACCAAGCTAATGAATAGATCTTGGTCCGAAATTTTTATGGAGTACTGTTAACATGTGTATATGATTATTGGTTGAGGATTTGTTGCATGATTAAGAGTTTTGGTGAAATATTTTCTTAGGTCTAGAAACTTAGAAACTGGAAGAGGAAAAGCAGTTTCTGTTTTGAGAAAGTTTAAATCTTTTATGGCTTAATCTTATTCCAATGGCTTTGATATTTTTATTGGAAGATCCTAAGCATCTTATATACTTGTTAGAATGTTATTTTGAAGATATTTGATGTTAGTTTCGAAGATATGAAATTTTATGCATTGAGATATTTGGTTAGGCCAAAGTGATGATGTTCTTGGCTAAATTTATGTTTTGGATGATGTTTAACCATGTGATCTTGAGTTTGAAGCTTGGATCTATTTTAGGACACCTTTTTAAACCATGTGATGTTTTGGTTTGAAGATCACTTCTTTATAAGTCATGGATCAAGAGGTTGATCAAATCAAGTTAGAAACAAAATTCTGTTTTGAATTTAGAAGAAAAACCAAAAAGTTCAAGTATGGTTTTAGTATTTTGATGACTTTTGTTCATGATTCAAAACATGATTATTCTTAGGAATATGTTATGAGTATAGTAGAAGAAAAATTTTGGTTTAATCATGAGTTTTGAGATTTGAAAGAATTACAACAAAAAACAAAGGAAATAACCTTTGTAAGTTTCGGCCCTATAGAGTTTTAATGGTTGCATTTAGTTTTAAATTTTTCTGAATTAATATTTGAGTTTAGGACAAAATTACATAAGGCATGTAAATTTTGGTGATTTTTGGAGTTACGATGCAAAATCCTTAAGTTAGGAGTAAAATGGTCATTTTTCCACATGTAGAGGGTAAAATGGTAATTTTACTCTAAGTTGATATTTTTCCATATTCCTAATTGTTAGTGATTAAGTTCTAATTTTTAGAAATCACTACTTTCAGTTTCTCGTGATCACACTTGAGTTTTGTCTCGAAGCGCGAAGATCGAGATAAGTTAGCTTTTAACTTACTATCAGTTTAATGTATATGAGTAATAAGTAAGGGAACTAAAGTCTATGTAAGCATGTTATCATATGTACCATGCCAAGTCATTACATATTTATCTGTTACACAGAATTTATTCTGTCACAAATTATTCATCTGTTACACAAGATATTCTGTCACGTGTTGCTATAAATTTCTATACACTGCAAGTATGTCATGTTAAGTTAAGTATGCCATCTGTTACATGTATTGCATGTCACGTAATATTCATTGTCACATGTTATGCCATGTTACGGAATATTGTCTGTTACATGTATGCCATGTTATGAAATGTTGTCTATTACATTTATGTTTCAAAGTATGTCATGTATGTCATCTTACATTCATGTCACGTTACGCTACGTCGAGATTTCTGTCTTTAATGTCACGTTTATGTCATGTTCATGTTACGTCACGTTACGAAATGTCATGTCTGCCAGTTAAGTTATTCATGTCGATCATGACCTTAAGCGCTAGGATGGGGTAATATCCTAATGGAACTCCTTTATTCACGCTGGAGTGTCTAAATAGGTGTGAAATTTCCTGGGTTGACGAAGTACAGTCAACAGGTTGCGAATGGGGCCTAATTTGCTGGTCACCGGAGCGCGCCAGGCACTAACTCCGATAGTGCCACACATTATGTTACGTGTATCCACAACAAGTGTGGTACAAACAAATAAGTCATGGGGCCACAACAACTGTGGAGCATACACTACGTGAGACACAGCAATTGTGACACGTAGAATACGTGGGGCCACAACAACTGTGGAGTACATATTAACGCATTCACAGCTAGTATAGAAACCTGTGATGTGATGCAGTAATCGACAGGGACACACGGCTCAAGGAGACCTGTGTAGCACCCATATGGTCACTTTAATGATTAAGTCTATTGAATAAGATTCTAAATTCATGCATTTCACGTTCAAGTCATGTTTCACGTTATATTATGTTCAAGTTTACATCCACGCAATCATGGTAATCCCATGAGACAAGAATATGTTTCAAGTTCATGTTATGTTATGTTCACGTTTACGTTATGTTCCAAGTTCACATTTATGTTATGTCATGCTCAGGTTCATGTTATGTTTCAAGTCCATGTTATGTTTCAAATTCACGCTCATGCTATATTTCAAGTCCATGTTATGTTTCACGATCATGCTAAGCTTCAGTTTCAGTTTAAGTTATGCCAGTTATGTTATGTTGTATGTCAAGTTATGCTATGATTACTTATGATTTGATTATGCATTCATGCTTTTACTGCCATTCATGCATCATTAACCTGTGTAGAACTTTCCTGTTAACTTGCTGAGATTTGTAATCAAATCTCACTGTGGTAGTCCCAACTACCATTCCCCCCGAATAGTAGATTTTGTTACAGGATCTGAAGGAGAATCGAGAATTGACCAACTACAAATGATCGACTAAGCAATGAGGCGACGTAGATGTAGTTACCTCAGATTACTACTTGTATTTTGTGGAGTTCAATCTCCAGCACTCTTTTGATCACAACCTTTTTGGACTAGTGTTGTGATCTCAGTTGTTTAGTACGTCATTATGTATGAAGTATGTTTTAAGTATTTGGGATATTTCGGTTTGGTGCATAGTATTATTAAAGAAAAAAATTATCTACTGTGAATATTGCATAATGCTAGATGCATGTTAGGAATATTGCATCTTGTCATAAACGGGGGCAGGTAACCTTGTGTTGCATGTCTCGACGCTTCAAATGTCCGTCCGATCCCAAGTGGAATTTGGGGGCGTGACATGACCATTAGCAAAAGACTTGTAACGGAGACTTAACATTTTTATAAAAACTTCTTAACTTTCTCTTATTCATGTGATCTTATTCAGAACTTGCCTTATCAGAACATATCACAAGATTTGCATCGAGTGATCCTTATCATATCAGCTCTTATACTTGTTCAGAGGGTGGATACAACAAGGCTCCCCTCCTTGCACCGCGTGTTCTTGTTAGTCATCGTACTATTAACGATCTGTAGGCGGGATCGCAGGCGGGACTCTACCACCGTCCCAACAGTTCAAGATACACAGAGAATCATAATAACTCGACCTTACTTTGTCGAATTACATGCCTTATGCACCTACTAGCATTAGGTGCTTCCTCGCTCTAACATTCTTTAAAAAGAATCCATTCGAGGCTCGTTGACTATTCTTCGTCGACCCATGGGTTACCACAACATTCTTAAGCACTCTAGAGTGGATAGAAGAGTTCCACTAAGACATTCTCCCGGCCTAGCACTTGGGGTCATGATAAAACGTTTAGACTCTTTTCTTTGAAAAACACTTTTTTGAAAATACTTCTTTGAAAGCACTTCTTTTAAGACGCTTTTTTTCCCAAATGCATGTGACATGAGACTTAAACTTGCTTACTTATGCATGACATATGACATATGAAATACCGTGCATGAAACAACCAAGCATAACATATTCATTTCATAGCATAATCACATAAACCATGATAGATATAAAAACATATGCATAGAACCATAAAATCTTGCTTAGGTTGAAACTCATAGGCATAAAAACATGAAAATTCATCACATAAACATGTTCCGAACTTCAAGCAAATAACATAGAAATCATAGTTTAGTAAAACCAAGCATGAAATAATAACATTTGACCAAGATCCGAATCATTCAAGACATGGTACAGTCGAAATATCATGATACACATTCAATCATTCATAAACATGTGAAAACCGAAACATATATAAAGATTTCATGGCATATTCATCACAATTTCAAAGTATATAATTCCTTCCATAGATTGATATAAGAACATAGTAACATAATCAACAAACAATCAAGAAATAGTAACCAAAACAAACATGGTAATGAAAAGATTTACATAATCATATACAAGTGTTAACCAAGAGTAGGTTGAGTATATACTTAAAAAATCCACATGTAGCAATATTAGCAAGCAATATTAGCAATATTAGCAAGAGTAGGTTGAGTATGTTTTGAAGCTTAATCATACTTAATCTTTTCTTAAAATTTTTAATTCAAATTTTCTTGAATTAATACTCCCTTAAACCATGATTATACCATGTTAATACCATAGCTAAACCATTCCACATTTCATTAAGAAAAATAACATAACAAGCCCAAACTATGCTTCAATCGATTTTGTGCCTTTGTAATGCTTGGATTGTTTTGCCCTTGGGTCCAACATTTTTGGGGTTTACCCTCAAGGGTAATATGGTCCTTAAGCACCTTATGAGACCCTCCCGAACTCAGTTTGAGCCTTAGAAGAAATTGGTTGCATCAACCAACTCAAAGAACAAGATTGGGTGCACCTTGGTCTAGTTTGTGTAGGAACCATTTGGATTGAATTTGAACCGGCCCCTTGCCATGGTTTGCACCACCAACCCCACCTCCACCCAATCACCAAGAAGTCAAATGCCCTCATGAAAGATTTTGACTCATTTATGCTGCCCAAAAAGATCTAAAACCGAACTGATTTTCTACCACCACAAAACCACCTTCATCCACCTATTTTCAAGGGTTGTTTGAGGGATCTTCTGCCATCCAAATGATGCCCCAAGACCTAGAGTCATCTACAGGACCCTTGCAGCTACTTTGGAGTGGAAATGATGGTGGTTTAGGGCACTGTTTCATTCTGCACAAACCTAAGCTCATGGAAATTTTTCAGATTTGAGCACCTCCCACTTCACCCAATCACCAAGCACCCAAGCCAATGTCCCTCACCCCTTGGCCACCTATAAATACTCCCCTCCCCTTCTCATTTCACCCACACCATAGCTCCAAGCATCATCTTGAGCCTTGAGAGCATTTCCCCCTCTTAGAGATCAAAAGAGTGCAAACCGAGTGAGTTTTGGTGGAGTTTTTTAGTGTTCTTGTGTAAGGCAGTCTAGAGTGCTTGGAAGGCTACAAAATTTGTACGTTTTCTTCCTTTTGATCTTAGATAGAATTTTAAGCTTTGCTTCCAAGTGTTGATATGAAATTTGGTTGAGTTTAGAGAAGGTTATGATGCTTAATGCAAAACCAGGTCAATTAAAGGATGGTTCGAATGATTGGATGTTTTTAATTTGAAATTTAGCGATGGCGTGTCCTAATCCTGATTTTATATGATCTATCATTATGCTAACATGATTATGGAAGGTTGAATTTGTGATTAGAAGCATGTCATGATCGGTTTTAAATCTATCGTGTTTTGATTATCAGGCATGAATCGGTTTTAAGCATATTGGTGATTAAAGATTTCTTAGCTTTGATTAAGTATTAGGATGAACTTGATTACTCAAGGATTAGACTTAATAATGTCCCTCAAGACATTAGTGATCATTAGTGATTAAATAAAATCTCATATGCATTCATTCAAATGATCAATACTTGAAAATACACATAGGCATCAACTAGGATGCATGCCACAGGTTGGGACTAATTGGACAAGTTCCACTTTGAATTTTTAAAATCTAAGGGCATAGATGGTTTTAGAATCCCAAAAATATGAACTCCATAAAATTTGGTTAAATTTAGAGTTCGTTTGTAATTAGTGAAAATTTAGGGCCTAAATGGTAATTTTAAGTCTAGGGGTATTTTTGTGAATACCCAATTTTTTTGAAGCCTTTGATTTTGAACCTATCCATAAGAGTATTAAATCTAACTTAGTATACACACAATTTACATAGCTACAATGCTAATTTCAAACTTTTCCTGGAAGTTTGTAAGTTGGCCTCTAACTTACAGCTTGATAAATTATTTATGAATTATTGATAAATGTTCATTCATATTTCAATTATCATTTTGAGCATAAAATATCATGTTATATGATACATTGAGTGCATACATACAAGACATGTGATATTTTTACCATTTTTAGTATATTGCATATAAATTTCATTTTTCATGAAACTTGCTACATATGCACATGTCATGAAAAATATTTAAAGCATAGTATGAAACTCATTTTGTCAAGATGGGAATTATCCTGGTGGAACTCCTCTATCCACTTTGGTGTAACTCCCCCTTCCTGGAGGTCCGGAGAGTTAGCTCTTGTAACCTAAATCCAACTTCCATAACATATTTAAAATACTCCAATATTCTCAAAAAGTACAAATCCATTTATTTAAACCAAACTATATGTTTCTATACCAGGACACCAAAAAAAAAAAAAACTCAATGAGATAATTTAAAAACTCCATAAATATTTAGAAATATCTAGGACTCCAAATATCAAATAACATAAAATCATAAACCTACTAAAAAAAATACTCTGCAATAAACTTGTACCCTCAGACACTTATTCCACTACGATCATCGCTCCTTGTTAAAACTTCCTACTCTTATTCTCCAGCTGAACTATCAAAATTATCTGAAAAATATTCAGAGATAATGGGTGAGTTATCAACAACTCAGTAAGTAGAGAACATACTAGTGTGTAAACATGAGCATTTTCAGAATTCAGAATGAAAAAAAAAAATGTTTACCTTCAGAATGCAGAAATAAAAACACGTACTTTCAGAATGCAATTATCAAAACATGTTACAAAAATATCAGAGCGAAACTTTCAGAAAAACATTCTTATTCAAAAATCCTTTGGCATATCAAAATCTGAGACCTCATCTTCATCAATCAGAGCATCACATCGGGACAGATACCATGTTTAACCCCCGTAATAGAGGTATAAACCACCATTATAACCCATGGAAGTGCCGTATCCACTATTATAACCCGTGGTTGGGTCGTATACCATGTTTAACCCCTGTGGTAGGGTTATAAACCACCATTATAACCCATGGAAGGGCCATATCTATTATTATAACCCGTGGTTGGGCCGTATCCATTATTATTACTCGTGGTTGGGCCGTATGTCACTATTATTACCCGTGGCTAGGCCGTATCAGAACATAACAAAACCATCAGAATCAGACTTTAATCATAATACAGAATCAGAATCTCATGCCAAGGTTTTCAGATGCCACATCATATCAAAACCAAATATTGAATGGTTTCAGATAATTTCACATGTTCGAAATAAACAGAATCAAAACATCTTCATTTATTCACAACAAAAACTTTTAGATTTTCATATTTGTTCTTTTTGCATGATCAGAAATAGAATGTACAAATTAGCTCATGTCTACACCAGTCATGATAGAAAATACTTTCTTTTGTACAGTTTTCATGCATATGCAGAACACATATCTGAGGTTGTTTTCTGATTTCTTTTCAAAACAAACATGCATATTTTCAAAAGTAACCTCGTTTCATTTTATTTTATACAAAGTCTAGCATAGAAACACCACTTACCTAGACTTCTAAGCTTTTCAGAAGTTTCCTAAAAAATGACGAACAAATATTAATCGTCGCCTATAAAATAATCATGTAACTTCCATAAATTTCCAATCCATGTATTTCAATATCTAAACTTGAAATACCTATTTTAATACATCAAAACCTAAAATTTTCTTAACTCTAAAATATCATCGCTTTCTAAATTCTCTCGATATAAAAAACAAAATACTTTCAACTTATACATTAATATAATAATTAATTAGATCCAACAAAAATGAATATCATTTAACAAAAACCTTTATTTTAATGTAGTTCAATATAGAAAATGGTATCTTTGGAATATAATCCAACTAAACATAGTTTAATTTAAATAAAATGCCATCTATACAAAATATAAATTTTTGAGACTTAAAACAAAGTCTATAAAAAATTGTAACTCTGCCATGAATTAATACTAAGGATAAAAAAAATGAAATTAAAAACTGTTGGTAGTTTTATAATTGGAAAGGCAAAAATAGAATAAAGAAAACACTTGGTTTAAGGTGCTTTATAGAAAAATCAATGTCCAAAGGCTTGATGGTATTTTCGTAAATACTAGGGATATTATGACTAGAGTAAAAAAGGCATAAACGTTGTTTCTGGAGGAACAAGAAAAACAAAACAAAAAATAAAGAGAGGAGACCGAAAGAGGAACGAAGCTCACGTCGAGATGCAGAGTTTACCTAAAGGCAGATGTGGTGGTCATGGGTGGAGCAAGGTGGCTAGACGCACTGAGAGAGAGAGAGAGAGCATGGAGGTAGGAAGAGAGCAAAACTTATGAGAGAAAGAGAGTGAACACTACAAACCGAGAGGAATCGAGAGAGAGAGAATGGAAGTTCACCATGAATGGAGGAGTTGCGTGCAGTGTGGAGATGCAGGTGGTTGTCCCGACAGCAGAGCACTGAGAGAAAAAAGTGATGAGTGAGAGAGAGATATGAGAGCACCGAGAAGGAGACGGAGGGCCCCTTAGAGAGAGAGTTACGCGTGGCAACGGCCTGGGTGGCTATCGACGGCAGCTGGGTGGCTGAGTATAGAGAGATAGAGTGGTAATAGAGAGACCCACTAATGAGCGAGAGAGAAATATGAAGTGAGAGAGCAAAATGTGAGGGAGAGAGATGAAACTCACTGTGAAAAGCGACGGACTGAGGGTGGCACAGAAGAAGGTTTCTGTGGCCCATCTAGGTCATTTCCGGTGAGAACGGTGGCTGTCATACCATAGTAAGAAACCAGAACCAAAGGCTCCATGCAACTAAGCACTCAGTCAAAGATAATGTTGGGCACGGAGCAGAGAGTCGCGGTGGAAGCTGGCTGAGGGTGCTTGTGACGACCAATCAAGAGGAGAAGGATACACGTGGCAATGGTCTAGATAGGAGTTGATGGCGGCGGCACTCGGTTGGGCTGCATCGAACGGCAGCAAGTAGAAAAGAAAACTGCTCTATTTTCGGGGACTAAAATAGGGGTATCTTCGGTGTTTGTTTAACCATGGAGGAGGTAGGGTGGTTGGGCAGTGGGAGTTGTTCCATGGTGGCTGAGAAGGGGTGCAACGGTGGTAGTGCAGGGACGACTTTATGGGGGTGGTAACGTGTGAAGCCCCATATGATATGGATAAGGGTTGGTGGTGTATGAGATCCCACATTGCTTGGGAATGAGAAGTTCTTGCTCTTTATAAGGTTCCAATGGGACTCCAATAGTATCATTGACAAATCCTTTTGGCGTAAAAGCCATGTGGTTTGGGCCTTCCATTGGGGCGTTACAAATGGTATCAGAGACTATCCCAACCAGAAATGTGGGACTTGAGCCATGCCACCTACAATGGACAGGCCCGACGAGGACGTCGGGAATTTAAGGGGGCTAGATTGTGAAACCCCATATGATATGGATAAGGGTAGGTGGTGTATGAGATCCCGCATTGATTGGGAAGGAGAAGTTCTTGCTCTTTATAAGGTTCCAATGGGACTCCAATTGTATCATTGACTAGTCCTTTTGGAGTATAGGCCATGTGGTTTGGGCCTTCCATTGGGGCGTTACAAATGGTATCAGAGACTATCCCAACCAGAAATGCGGGACTTGAGCCATGCCACCTGTGACGCCCCCAAATTCCGCTTGGGATCGGACGAACATTTGAAGTGTCAAGACATGCAACACAAGGTTACCTGCCCCCGTTCATGACATATAAGATACAATATTCCTAACATGCATTTAGCATTATGCAATATTCGTAGCGGATAATTTTTTTCTTTAGCAATACTATGCACCAAACTGAAATATCTCAAATACTTAAAACATACTTCATACATAATGACGTACTAAACAACTGAGATCACAACACTAGTCCAAAATGGTTGTGATCAAAAGAGTGTTGGAGATTGAACTCCACAAATACAAGTAGTAATCTGAGGTAACTACTGTACCACCATCTACGTCACACCATTGTTTAGTCGATCATTTCCAGTTGGTCGATTCTCGATTCTCCTTCAGATCCTGTAACAAAATCTACCATTCGGGGGGAATGGTAGTTGGGACTACCACAGTGAGATTTGATTATAAATCTCAGCAAGTTAACAGGAAACTCCCACACAGGTTAATGATGCATGCATGGCAGTAAAAGCATAAATGCATAATCGAATCATAAGTAATCATAGCATAACTTGACATACAACATAACATAACTGGCATAACTTAAACTGAAACTAAAGCTTAGCATGAACGTGACTTGAAACATAACATGGACTTGAAACATAGCATGAACGTGAACTTGGAACATAACATGGACTTGAAATATAACATGAACGTGAACATGCATAATTTGAACATGAACTTGAGCATGACATAACATAAATGTGAACTTGGAACATAACGTAAACGTGAACATAACATAACATGAACTTGGATCATATTCTTGTCTCATGGGATTACCATGATTGCGTGAACGTAAACTTGAACATAACATAACGTGAAACATGACTTGAACTTGGAATCTTATTCAATAGACTTAATCATTAAAGTGACCATATGGGTGCTACACAGGTCCCCTTGAGCCGTGTGTCCCTGCCGATTACCGCATCACATCACAGGTTTCTATACCAGCTGTGAGTGCGTTAATACGTACTCCACAGTTGTTGTGGCCCCACGTATTCTACGTGTCACAATTGCTGTGTCTCACGTAGTGTATGCTCCACAGTTGTTGTGGCCCCATACTTCATGCTCCACAGTTGTTGTGGCCCCATGACTTATCTGTTTGTGCCACACTTGCTGTGGACACACGTAACATAATGTGTGGCACCATCGGCGTTAGTGCCTGGCGCGCTCCGGTGACCAGCTAATTAGGCCCCATTCGCAACCTGTTGACTGTACTTCGTCAACCCAGGGAATTTCACACCTATTTAGACACTCCAGCGTGAACAAAGGAGTTCCACTAGGATATTACCCCATCCTAGCGCTTAGGGTCGTGATTGACATGAATGACTTAACTGGCAAACATGACATTTCATAACGTGACGTAATATGAACATGACATAAACGTGACATAAAAGACATAAATCTTGACGTAGCGTAACGTGACATGAACGTAAGATGACAGACATGACATACTTTGAATCATAAATGTAACAGACAACATTTCATAACATGGCATACATGTAACAGGCAACATTTCGTAACATAGCATACCATGTAACAGACAACATTTCTTAACATGGCGTAACATGTGACAGTGAATATTACGTGACATGAAATACATGTAACAGATGTCATATTTAACTTAACATGACATACTTGCAATATGTGACAGAATATCTTGTGTAATAGATGAATAATTCATGACAGAATAAATTCTGTGTAACAGATGAATATGTAATGACTTGGCATGGCACATATGATAACATGCATACATACAATTTAGTTCCCTTACTGATTATTCATACACACTAAACTGATAGTAAGTTAAAAGCTAACTTACCTCGATCTTCGCGCTTCGAGACAAAACTCAAGTGCGATCACGTGAAACTGAAAGTAGTGATTTTTAAAAATTATAACTTAATCACTAACAATTAGGAATATGGAGAAATATCAACTTAGAGTAAAATGACCATTTTACCCTCTACATGTGGAAAAATGACCATTTTACCCCTAACTTAAAGATTTTGCATCATAACTCCAAAAATAAAAAAATTTACATACCTTATGTAAATTTTGTCCTAAGCTCAAATATCAATTCAGAAAAATTTAAAACTAAACACAACCATCAAAACGCTATATGGCTGAAACTTACAAGACTATTTCCTTTGCTTTTTGTTGTAATTCTTTCAAATCTCAAAACTCATGATTAAACCAAAATTTTTCTTCTACTACACTCATAACATATTCCTAAGAATAATCATGTTTTGAATCATGAACAAAAGTCATCAAAATCACTAAAACCATACTTGAACTTTTTGGTTTGTCTTCTAAGTTCAAAACAGAATTTTGTTTCTAACTTGTTTTGATCACCCTCTTGATCCATGACTTATAAAAAAGTGATCTTCAAACCAAAACATCACATGGTTTAAAAAGGTGTCCTAAAACCGATCGAAGCTTCAAACTCAAGATCACATGGTTAAACATCAACCAAAACATAAATTTAGCCAAGAACATCATCACTTTGGCCTAACCGAATATCTCCTTGCATAAAATTTAATATCTTCGAAACTAACATCAAATATCTTCAAAATAACATTCTAACATGTATATAAGAGGCTTAGAATCTTCCAATAAAAATATCAAAGCCATTGGAATAAGATTAAACCATAAAAGATTTAAACTTTCTCAAAACAGAAACTGTTTTTCCTCTTCCAGTTTCTAAGTTTCTAGACCTAAGAAAATATTTCACCAAAACTTTTAATCATGCAACAAATCCTCAACCAATAATCATATACACATGTTAACAGTACTCCATAAAAATTTCGGACCAAGATCTATTCATTAGCTTGGTCAAAAACTCCAAAATATAACACACTCTCCAGTTTATCGCCTAGAATGACCTTTATGGAGTCTAGACAACTTTTGACCGATCATATGATCTCCAAATGGAACAAATAATGTATCCACGTAAACTAGACTCAAAAAGAAAGAACTTTCATGAAGGAAACTTTGCGATAAAGCACCTAAAAAAGCTTCGAAACAGGCGTTCAAAAGAGGTACGAAAAACTGTCCTAGAGTGTCTTTTGTGTTCTATGATGGAAAAGTGTAAAGGAGAGCTGCTTTCCGAGGGAAGTGGACTGGAGAGCTTCTTACACAAGCTATGTAAAGTGATAGGACTGAAGGAATGGTTGAGTGTTGGCCTTTTCTTCTCATAAAAATCAGACCAAGATCTTTTCTCAAGGTGGAGTGTGAGAGTGAAAGAGTGAGGTGGCCCTTTAGCTTTGTATTTGAAGAACCTTCTAGGCCCTTCTTGTAAAGATCTGGCCAGCCAAGTGGGGGTACAAAACTTAGCCATGAAGCAATCCTATGGTGACCAAATTCGTGGGCCTTAATGGGCCCAAACCGAATGGGCCTAAATTTTGGGATTTAAATAGGGTTTGGGTTGCTATCAAGCTCAAATCCAACATCACCTGGCCCAATCAATTTTTCAAGGTTAACAAGGTTGGATAATGATGTTCTAACACAAATTTGAAGGATTAATAGCATGTGGAAGTGATTTAATCAAGTGATTAAACACAATGCTAGAAATCGGATTAGAAAGGGTTTAGAGGCCAACTTTAGGGTTTTGGGGAAACCGTTTAGGGTTCCGATTTCACCCATGCTTTTGGACTTTCGATTGGATTCCCACCATTTAGGATTTTACTAGGATTGAAAACCTCTTTGGTCTGGCACAATTTGGTTGAGCAGATGAAACAAAGTTTTGCTTAAGTAGCATGATTTCACAGCTTGATTCCTTCAAATCCATCAAACGTTCCTCATGGTGCCAAGTCTAATATTACTCACTAAGTGTGGCTAAGATCTTGCCAAGTGTCCAAATAAAATTTCTCTAATCTAATTTAGACATTCCACACTGTGATTTTGAAACACTGCAATTGGTGCTCTTACTGAAGTTACTATTCACTCCAAAAAAGTGAATTATAAACTTAATGCTAAAAATTCCTAAATATTCATATTAACCTACAGTGAAAATATTTTACCGAAATTCAAACTCGAAGTGCCCATAAAAATAATTTCACAATTTCCAACAGACGTTTCGTCTGGAATTATGAAAATAAGCTATTGCACCATAAAATCCTAAATAATCCACTGAGTCTAATGGCGTGGACCATAATGCATTCTGACACTTCTAACCACCTCAAATAAATAAAAATTATATTTCTAGCACCATAGTGAGTGATAACATTGACTATGTTGACAGACTAAAACCTATGCGATTGGTCGATTCGTAAAAACTTATGGGGTTTTCACGAGATTCCTAAAGTCAATAGAAATTCCACCAATGAATTTCTAGCGGGCTGTTACACCACCTACAATGGACGGCCCGACGAGGACGTCGGGAATTTAAGGGGGTTAGATTGTGAAACCCCATATGATATGGATAAGGGTAGGTGGTGTATGAGATCCCACATTGCTTGGGAAGGAGAAGTTCTTGCTCTTTATAAGGTTCCAATGAGACTCCAATTGTATTATTGACAAATCCTTTTGGAGTATAGGCCATGTGGTTTGGGCCTTCCATTGGGGCGTTACAAATGGTATCAGAGACTATCCCAACCAGAAATGTGGGACTTGAGCCATGCCACCTACAATGGACAGGCCCGACGAGGACGTCGGGAATTTAAGGGGGGTAGATTGTGAAACCCCATATGATATGGATAAGGGTAGGTGGTGTATGAGATCCCGCATTGATTGGGAAGGAGAAGTTCTTGCTCTTTATAAGGTTCCAATGGGACTCCAATTGTATCATTGACTAGTCCTTTTGGAGTATAGGCCATGTGGTTTGGGCCTTCTATTGGGGCGTTACATAACGCAAGGGCAGCAACGGGGCTACGTGGGGTTCACAGTTTGCCAACGGGCTGGGCGGTGGGGCTATCACACGGTGGCTTTTGAGTGTAAGAAAAAAAACAGTTATGTGAATGAGGTGATTCACTGGAAAACAAGTTAGGTTGCGGCTACTACTTTTTCAGGAGAGGAGTACAAGTATATAAAGAGTTGATTGGCAAAAACCCTAGAGAAAAAAAAGGCAAGAGACGTGCAAGATCATGCATGCCATGGACGTAGGGAAAACTCTAGGGTTGAAAAATAGACGGGTAAAAATAAAACGTGCGGGGAAGTTAACGTGTGAAAAAATAAATGAATAAAAAAAATTGAGCTTGATTGGGTCTGGGTGTTACATCTGGAGTGTTTAATAATGGAGTGGTAACCCCCAAGTTGATGAAGAACAGTCAACAGGCTTTGAATGGGTTCTTTTTAAAGAATGCCGGAGCAAAGTCAACAAGTTATGACACCTAACGTTGGTAGGTGTACACATTATGATTTTTACGATGTTATGTTATTTACCAATGCATTGAGAATGAGTCTATAGACAACGTAGTTTCATGTAAGTTATACTACGGTCACTGGCATTTACTCACAGTGCATATGTGGAATTATGACATTACCACACGTTATGTTATTAATTAAGATAATAATGTAAGTCTATGATGATGAAAGTTTATGATAAAATTTTTATGAAGAAGTTATGTCTTTTATAAAATGATAACGAAATTACTTACTGAGTAAAAACTCATGTCTCCATATTTTTTAAAAGATGTTGAGGAATCTGGATGAGAGACATGTATACTGATTTTCTGTGTCTCATGCATTGCATATTTATCATTTTTCATGATTGATTTATCCTCTTGCCAGTTAGTTGTTTAACTTACTGAGATTTCGCGTAAATCCCATCCATTTATGGGACCACTATCATTCCACTCGGAATGATGTAAGTTGTGTCAGGAATTGACCAGGACGAGATTGATGGAGCACTGGATTCGCATGATTGAGGAGAAGTCAGATTTGGAGAGGAAGCTGGACTTAATTTTGATGTTCATAGCCCAAGTCTTTTATGCTTTAGATCGCATGAAGAGAATGTTATGACTTTGTATATAAGTCTATGCTACTTTAGTATTTTGAATATGATGACTATCTAATGAAGTTGGGATGTTTTAGTCATTCTGGCATATTTTTCACCTAAACCTTTATTTCCGCTGAGATTATTGCATACTACTAGTTGCATACTGCTAGTTGCATACTAGGATGCATTGCATATTAACTATCATGAACAAGGATATGTAACCTTGTGTTGCATGTCCCGACGCTCTAAGTCTCCATTCCATCCCAAGCGGGGATTGGGGGCGTCACACTAGTAGTTACCTTAGTTTTGGATGTAGTTAGGGAGCTCTATCTCCAGTACTACTTATGTTACAGACCGGTTGGACAAATATTGTAACATTTTGGATATCAATTATCATGTGAATTTCATAAAGTATGTTTATATTTGTGGGATACATTACTTTTGGTATATTTTTAAGAGTTAGGGTCACCTGTACAATAGTGACTCTTCTCTAATTTTATTAATAACCCTTTCTTGTGGTGAAAGAAAATCGTGGTTACAAATCAAGCATCTGAGGTACAAACTAAACCCAACATGCCAAAAGAAAACCAAACCAGAAAAAATAAAAACAAGAACAACAAAACCTCAAGCAAAAGACAAAATGAGACTAACTAATATGAAGTAAAGGCATCCTGGAGTAGTCCATGCGAATAAGGCCACGCAAAGCTCAGGGAGTCTCCATCAAGTGGGAAAAAATTGAATCACTACCACAAGCCCCATGCCTAACCAATCTACAATTTTATTACCCTCTCGAAAAACATGGTGAATTGAACAAGTCATGGAACTCATAATGTCAAGAACTTCTTCCCAACAATCCTCTAGATACCATGCCCCACATATTTTACTCCTCCACCAATAAATAACAGTCATAGAATCAAGTTCAATTTCCACATAATTGAAGGATAGGGATTTACAAACCTGGAGCCCATGAATGAGAGCTAAAAGCTCTACCTGATTATTAGAACTTGTACCGATGAACGCAGAAAAAGCATGAATTAACTTACCATGATTATTTCTAATAATCCCACCCACGCCAGAGGCCCCCAGGTTAGCCAAACTAATACCATCTGTGTTCAGTTTAACCCAACCCGCCGGAGGCCGTTGCCAATTAATAGCTATGGAACGTCGAACGGGGGGGAAACTAGGCTGGACATGCAAACTCTCAAGTACCTACAAATCAAAACCAGAAATGTGAGAACTAGCATGCATACCACGACAAATAAGACTAATCCACTGATGAACTGAATGAATGATGGCAGAGGCAGTTTCAAAACATCCCTCCATAGGAGCCAAACAACGCCTCCGCCAGAGTTTTCAAGTAATAACCACAGGAAGAAAACCCACAATAATGCCAATTTGAGATAATAGTTTCGCCTGGCGAAACCAAATCTACACCGTGTCTTTCCAAGACTAGCCCCAAAATGACACCAAACAGTGCTAGCAATTTCACCTGCAAACAAAACATGATTCTGGTCTACATAATGACCGTTAGCACAACAATCACAATGAGAAGTAATAGAAATGCCAATATGGCATAGATGATGATTGATGCTCAGGACCATATACCTAGCTTTCCACATGTTAATGGACATCTTAAGAGGAAGTCTTTTATGCCACATCCAAGAATTCCCTTCAAGAGTGCCACCCCTAATACAAACACAATCCCAAGCCGACTTGGTAGAAAACAGTTTGTTATCATTTTTTGTCCATATCAGCATGTCCAAACCTGGTTTAGATTTATAGATATCCTCTAAAATACTGTCTAGATTATCCGAGCCCACTAGCTGGAGAATAAAATCCACATCCCAACTATTAGATAATTTGCAGTCCTTAACTTTAAGGAGATGATTACCCAGAATAGGCATATCATTAGCTAAAGGACCTCTCTCCCGCCATTTATCATACCAGAAAAAAACATTTCCTTCTTTTAGATGCCACTTAGTGTTATCCAAGACCAAAGGAAGAGTTTTAGCAATCATTTCCCAAAACCTAGTACCCTTAGTTGGATCAACCAGAGTCCAGGGCTTGGCACCCACATACTTACCCTTAATAGTGGATTGCGGGACCTGTAGAACTGCAAAGAGATGGAGGGCCATACTAGAAAGAACATGCTGCAATAAAATAAGTCTGCCACCTGCCGAAAGAATTTTTATTTTCCAACCTGATATTTTCTTTTGAACTTTAGACACCATATCTTCCAGATACACTTGTTTGAGTCAACCCAAGATAATAAGCACGCCAAGATATTTGAAGGGGAAAGATCCTTATGAAAATCTAGTCATACTTAATAATAGACTCTTACTGCGGGAATTTTTTTTGAGCAGTAAATGACAGATTTAGAATGATTAATGCATTATCCTAGCCAACTTTCATATTTATGAAGCACAACTAAAATCTCCCGGATGGCTTTAGAGCTACCATTAGAAAAAAGCAACACATCATCAGCATACATAAGATGAGAAATTATAGGCGTACCTCGGGCCTGTGAAACTTGACCAAATTTTTGAGCCTCCACACTTTGCTTGATGAGTCGAGAGAGAACTTCTTGTAGAATAAAAAATAGATAGGGGGAGAGGGGGTCACCTTGACACAAACCACGACCCCCTTGAAAAAAGCCTTTAATAGTGCCATTCATCATAATAGAATACTAAGGAGTCGAAATACAGATTCTGATAAGATCACAAAAATTAGGAGAGAAGCCAAAACAGCAGTCCACTCAATCATAAGCCTTAGCCATATCCAGCTTAATCATGATATTACCACCATGGGCCTTCTTATTAATGGAATGTACCATTTCCTGCGTAATACTAATATTCTCAAAGATACTTCTTCCCGGGATGAAAGCGCCTTGTTCCCATAGTATCATTCGTGGGAGGAAACCTGTCAAGCGATTAACAATGATCTTGGAGCATATTTTATAAAACATCGAGCAAAGACTGATAGGCCTGAACTTATCAAATCCAGAAGGATTATCAACCTTTGGGATTAAGATAAGAAAAGAGGCTATAAAAAATCATGGAAGCTGTTTAGAAACAAAAAATTCAGATATGGCTTCCAAGACATCCTCTTTCACTACCTCCCAATAACTTTTGAAAAAACCCGAACCAAATCCATTAGGTCTTAGAGCACTATTAGACAGGCTAGAAGAAAAAGCTGAGAAAACTTCTTTCATAGTAGGAACTGAGCACATAATAGAACTATCAGAGTCTAAAATAACAGGTGAAATAAGAGTCGACAAGTCAGGTAACAATCTAGTCGGCATGCCTTGCAGAAAATTAGAAAAGAAATCCACTGCTCCTTGATGAAGACTCTCCGGCGAATTGAAGACCATCCCATTCGAACACCTCATTTCCACCGCTCTTTTACGCCGTTTATTGGCAAGGCAAGCATGGAAAGTGTTTGTATTTCGATCACCTTCCCCGTGCCATTTTAACTTAGAAATTTGAGCCAATCTTGTTTCTTCACGGTGAAGCCAAGTATCTAGTTCCGAAGACAAGACAAGAAGGTCCCTCTCCGTTGCTTCATCCCAGCTTTGATGTAGCTTATTTTCAAGCTCTTCAATGTGACTCTCAAGAGAGTTAATATGCATAGTGGTATGGCCGAAAATATGTTTATTCCATTCCCGCAAAGCCACCTTAGTATTCTTCAACTTGACTGCCAATTTAGTGAGTCCATGACCAACAACAGGCACAGACCATGCCTGGCGAACACACATTAAAAACTGCGGATGATCCACCCACATTTGTTGAAACCAAAAAGGCGAGAGGCCATAAGAGAAAGGATCCATCTTAAATACAATATCCATAGGAGAGTGATCGGACGTAGTGCGCTGAAGATAGGAATATATTGCATTTGGAAAAGAAGCGATCAAAGGAACATCCATCAATACCCGATCTAATTTTTCCCAAGACTGAGCAAGACCCGACTGCCCATTGCACCTGGAGTATGTTTTGCCTTTCGATTTCATTTCAACCAAACCACCCTGATGGATCCAGCCATTGAAATCCTCCATCGCGACATTGGGATGAGGACAACCACCCCTTCTCTTGGAATTATTATGAATAATATTAAAGTCTCCAACAAAGAGGCAAGGTTCCGAACCCATAGACTAACAACTTAGCTCCTCCCACAAGCTTTTTCTCTCATACATGCTGCACTTAGCATAGATAATATTACACAAGAACTGATAAGAACCCGTATTCACACGAAAAGAAATAAACTGCAAGCTTGTCCACACCACTTGTACATCAAGAACGTTGTCCCAAAAAATCCAAATTTTACCACCATCAGCTACATTAGATATAAACGAATCAAAATGTAAAGAATGTATCAACCGAAGAGCTTTGTCTAGAGTTTGGAATGGTTCCAAAACCGCTACAAGCTTAGGCTTGAACTTACAAACTAAATTTTTTAAACGACGTCGAGATGTGCCAATGCCTCGGATGTTCCAAACAATGATGGAGTCACTCATAAGGGGAAGGTAGAGGAACGGGTAAGGACCCAAAGAGAACTTCTCACTTTCTCAAATTTTTTCTTCTGATATTTTTTCTTATTATTTTTGCCTTTAGTGTCTGAATGATAGTCTTTGTCCTGAGGGAGAACTTGTGGGGGAATATTAGGATCGGGCTCATAAACTACATCATCTAACATGGGTTCCTAATTGTCATTCGTATTTACATCTTCCAAATAGGGGTCGGATTCCCGAGTAAAGTTAAGAGATTCCTCCAAAATCAGAGGGTTGGGCTCAAGAAAACTGAAAGAAAAAATTGGTTTTAAAAGATTACCTGCATCCTCATTGGGCGCAAGCTCCCCCCCATCCATAATATCATTGGGCGCAAGCACCCATCTGCATTCTCAACTGTTACTGCTGCTTCCGTAATATTGATCTCCTGAGTAGAGGACATTAATGCCTTGGTAGTCAGTTGTTCAGTAGTGACAGCATGGGGTTTAGCAGCCTCACCATCCTTGTTCTTAGGGACTGCAAGTTTTGATGTCTCACCATCCTGCATGTTACCATTATTGTTTCCACTAGAAATTGATTCACCTTTCTTTCGACCATGATTTTTCTCACCATGCATGAGTTTCCCCACGCGACAAGTCTTTGTATTATGCCCCTGCACTCTACACTTTCCACAATATGCAGGCAGTGTTTCATATAGAATCTCCTGTTTTCGACTAGTTGGCAGTCCAGGAGTGCCTATCCAAAAGTAAGGAATAGGTTCCTTGGCCGCATCCATCTCCAAACAGATTCTAGCTCCAAGTCGCACAACGAGTGGGATTGTCCCTGCGTATAAAACGACCAATAGGTGTCGTGAAAATTCGTAGGAATGATTCTTGGTAGAAGTTAGGTGGTAATCTAGGAAGCAAGATCCACACAGGGACGTTGGATGGTTCATGCTCTTCATTAAAGTCTAGAGACCAGTGAAACGCACGGTAAGCCACTCCATTCACTTTGCATGACTCACGGGATAGAGCTTTCACAAAGTCAGCCTCTGTGGTTAGCCTTACGAACATATTACGAGGAAGTTTCATGGAAGAAACCACCAAGGTAGAGCACAGACCCCAACGGCTATGGATAAATGCACGGATAGCATCCAGGGAGGGTCTCTACAGGAGGAACTTGAGTACAATGGAGACACGGAAAGGCTCAGCCGGATGATTGATTTTCTCTTTTGAAAACTAGAAGAAAATTTCTCTATCCATGACTTTCGATGCACAAGAGGGCACGTGGATTTTAGGCAGGGGTTGTGGAATCGCAGCAGCCAGTTCGGTGAAGGACTGACGGCTAGAAGCGGCTGCCATGCAGCCTCACCAAAGCAGCATCATCCAAACGAAACCCTGCAATCACAAGGAACCCTAGTAGAGTAGTTTTTAGAAACAGGGGCAAAAGCATCTCATTCATATCGAAATTCCATGTTTTGAATATTACATATTGTTAGTTGTATGCTAGGTGCATTACATTTTTATCTGTCATGAACGGGGTTCGGTAACCTTGTGTTGTATGTCCCGATGCTTCAAAGTCCATCTGATACCAAGCAGAATTTGGGGGCATTACAGTCACCCTGTTATTCTCCCCTCCTGTAATACCCGAATCCTACTACGTAGGTATTTACGTCATTTATTAATATTTTTAAGATTAAATATTTCGAAACAAATAATTTCATTATGTTAGTATTTATTTTAAGATGGGTGTCTTTATTTTTAAAGTGGGTTGTTTTAAGACCTTATAATATTTTCTTTGAGTCCTCTACTTTTTATCAAATTAAAATATGACCCCAAACCTTCTCAACCATAGGATGGGTAGGTGAGAAAATATCCTCCTATGCTTGAATCCCCACCATCCATCCTTGGCTTGTAAGACAAGCCACTTGACTCTCATTTCCTCCTATTGTACGTCGGTCTCCAAAGCAAACAAAGGAAGTAATTTTTGTAAGCCCTCTTCCTGCGTACGAGAGGCTCTCGGTCTCCACTAACCCATTCAATTCCTCTCTTTCATTCAAGCCAATCCCTTTCAGTTGTGAACCCAAGCTTTCCATCTGAGATCCTCAAGGAAATCGATCTCGTAAGTGGATTTCTTTAGCTTTAAAATCTGGATTTGGAATCTTGGATGTTGGGTTTAACCTAGGGTTCTTTTCTTCGGAAATTTCTGTTGTGTTCCAGCCCCAAATATTTCGGATTCTCTTCCTCTTCTCGTTGCGTGTGTTTCCGTGGCTTCTAAAAGGACCCAAACAAGTATTATAATCCTTCCATGAGTTTCTTGCAAATTGGGGGTTTTCGGATTTTATGTTAGCCGAGTACTATGTGGTAATTTCTAGAGACATTTCCTTATTTTTTTTTTTCATTTAGCTGCTCTACTTGGTAGTAAACGAAAACCTAAATTTTTTGGGTTAAAACCGAGCACCTTGAATTTGTCTTGCCGTGAGTCATGCCATGCTTTGGTGAATTTGAGTTGTGTGTATGTATATGCTTTGTTTTATGGTCCTAAGTCGTGTGAGTGTTTTGTTTCATGGATCTAGTTGTGCTTGTGTGTGTGTTATGTTTTATGGCCCTAAGCCATGTGTGTGTATGTCCTGTCTTGGTGTGTATAACAACCGAGTGTTCCAAGGCAGAATTTTATAGTCCCTTTTCTTATGTTTTCTTGAGTCTAAGTCATGTTTTAATTTTGTTAAACTCATGTCTTTAATTGTTAATTTATAGAGTTAAAGTTTATGATTTTCAAACATGTTTTCCGCAAGTTATGGCCTAAGTAAGCCATCAAGAGTTTTAAACCTAAGCTAGTAAGCTTATTTAGAAACCTTTAAGCTGCCAAGAGTTGTATCTTTTGTTCGTATTGGTTTTAGAAAAAACATGTGAGGTTTCTTAAATATTTGAAGGAGGATACTAAGGGTTGACTTATGCCATGTAAATAGTTTAATGAGTAAAAAAGACGCCTTAATTCCATTTCTTGGAATTTAAGGGAGCACGTATGGGTATTGGGTAGCAAAGTCTTTAGTGAAATGAATTTTAATATGTTATTTCCTTTCATTGAATAGGAGTGTAATTTCAAGATTTAAAGACTCTACTTATAAAGCCTCGAGGTAAGTAGCTATGACCATGCTCCTTACACACAAAGCTCTCTTATGAAAGAATATCTCTCTCTTTGTACATGTTCTCTTATAAAAGAATAAATGTATATATTATGTACAAGCCTTCCTTGGTAGCCCCTGTTAAGTATCTTATTGATTACAATTGGGTGTATGCAAGGTAATGCATCATGAAACTTTTATGCATGCTCTCTCTTAAATAGCTATGCCTTACTTATACGTAACATGACATGAAATACTTTTTAAGTAAAAAGCATTTGCATTTTGGACTAAAGGAAGATAATGAAAATGTTTAACTAAAAAGAAAGAAAAGAAAGAATTAAAAGCATGAACGTACATAATGGCCTTATGAATGAAAGGGTACCAAAGAATGGGCAGATAGCAATGCCGGGTAAGTGGTACTGGTAGTGCACCCAGTACTACCCCCATAAAAGGGGTTTTGACTTGTGGCCATGGGTGGAATCCGGGTCCAAAAGACTGCTAACCCCAACACACGGGGCGTAATAGTGTGTACTACCCCAAGAAAGTGAAATATAAAGTAAAGTCATTTCTTAGGAATGTTTAAGCATTAAAAGTATAGTTTATGCATGAAAAGTACTGTTAAGCATGAAATGTACAATTAAGCATGAAAGTACAGTTTATGCATGAAGAGTATAGTTAAGCATGAAAGTAAAGTTATGCATGAAAGGTACGGTTAAGCATGAAGTTCAATGATGCATGAAAGTGTAGTTATTCTTTAATTGTTTACGCATGAAAGCATTGTCAAGAACTAGCAAACGTTTATGTCTGCATGTTTTCAAAAAGAAAAGATTATGTGATTATTAAGTTAACGACATGGTGTACTGCTTACTGAGTATTAGACTCACTTTGTATTTATGTTTTAAACGTTCGGGTATGAACGATGAGGCTGTGGAGCCGGGTGCTGCTGAGGAGGGAGGGGCTAAGGTTTAGAGTTCCCGGTTGGTTTGATTTGGAGGACAATGATTATGTTTTCTGTATGTTTTTATTATAGGTCCCATGTTGGGACGTTCTGTTGGTTTGACTTTAAAACAATATGCCTTTGTGCAATGGTGTAAATACTATGGTGGGGTGATGGTAACGGTGTATTTTCTATGGTGGGGTGATGGTAACCCCACATAGGAAAGTTAAAATGCCTTTTTGTATGTGTTATGGGGACTGAGTCCCCTTTTTATTAGAACTGGTATGTTTTGATGATGGATGATGGACTCTAAGAGTCCTTTATTTAGAATCTTGAATAGATCATTTATTAGGTGCTGACTTTTAAACTGGAAACGTAGTGTACATGCACGACATGTTCACGTCCATCCCTTTTAGAAAAAAAAATGCATAGTAAAAATAGTACTAATATTGATAAGAAAAGAACAGGTAATTGCCGCGACCACGTCCCGGTCATAGGATTGGGGCGGGGTTGTGACACCTCCCCTGCACCAAGACGCCCAATTCCTATTCTAACTCTCCCACTTTCAGTTACACACGTTTTTCCCCTCCCTGTACACTTCACCCCACTCCAGAACTACTCCCAACCCCTCTCTGTGCCTCACTCACCATAGATCTCGCATTCTCTCTTCCTCAAATCCCCCCCCCAACGTCTTTAGTTTCCTCAACCTCTAGTCTTATTTTTCTCAATAGACCCCCCCACATTCCCTCTCTCTCTCGTCTACAATTTTCATTGAGGATTGGTGCTACGTTTTTGTGCCTTTTACCTAGATCTAAGCTGCCGTCAAGCCTCCTCATCATTCTTCCCTATTTGTGTCGTGTCGTCATAGCGGTTAGTGTCGTCGTTGGTTGACTATCCTCACTCCAGTAAGCCCACTTTCCTCCCTCTGCATAGCTACCATGCAACACCAAAACTCCTCCACAGTGCTACCCTGGCCCACCAACCCATGTTGCGACACCGCGAGCCAACAAAAGCAAGTCTATGTTTTTACTCCTCAAAACAGAGCAACCGCTACACCATTAAACCACCTCCCAAGGTGCTGCTTCATGCCATAACCACCACAGTCAGCTCTCTCTCTCTCTCTCTCTCTCTCTCTCTCTCCACCACGAGTAACACAAATCTCTATGGGTTCGACCTTTATTCATCGTCTCCCACCAAAAAGGAAGGACCTCGTCAGCCTAGAAACTATCGGCCACTCACTCTTCGTAAGATTCTCATTTTTTCGATAAGCCTCGACTACCAATCACTTCCTTTTCATCTCGGATGTTCTCGGTCTAAAACCACAAACGACTTCTTCTCTCAGAAATTTATCGTCACCATAAGGGATGCCATAATGACCTTGATTTTGTCCGGCCACCAGTTCTGTCGTTGCACCAACTCCATCACATGGTTCTTTTTCCTCTCAGTGAGTATTTTGCGCGGTCCTCCTACCTTAAGTCAAGGTTGTCTATTTTCTTCTTTTATGCCTTCTATTTTGGCCCTTCCGAAATAAGCAGAGAATAATACCCAGATTTGTGGAGCCTCATGACCTTACTACCCTTCTTCCTTGTCACGTGTTTCCTGAATTTTGATGTTAGAAATGTTCTCCTGGGCCTCAAGTTGTTGTAGCTTGGGGTTTTGTTTAGTTGATTTATTTATTTTCAATTTGAGATTTTTAGGGCTCAGTTACAGAGACCTATATTTTAATAAATTATTTAAGTGTTTTTTTTAAATATATTATTAAGTGTTAAATTAAGATTTGAATATAGTAATAATTTACAAGATTGTTTTAATATTAAGTATAGTTAACCCATTCTTTATGAACTAAATGTTTACACCATTATTTTTTCTTATAGATTTGAATTAGGTTATAATATTAGTATTTTCTGGTTTAGGTGTTGATATTACTAGAGTTTAGAATCAAGGCTTAGACATTAAACTGCAAGAGTCAAGTAAGTTGGGTTCCTATGCTAGACTTTGCATAAAAGAATGGACTGAGGTTGATTTGTGAAAAATATACATGTTTGATATGAAAGGAAAATTGGAAACAACCTCGGTCATTTTGTTCTACATCACTCATTGTATCTGAATAAGAAAAGTGAAATATATTTTTATCATGACTAGTATAGACATGAGTAAAATTTTTGTCATTCTGTTGTTGAATTGTGCAAAAAGAGTGAATATGAAATCTGAAAATTTTTGCATGATTATGTGAAGATGCTATTTTGATTATGTGAAAATGATATGATTTTGTTCAATACTCTGTTTTGATATGATGTGGCATCTAAAAACCTTTGGCATGACATTCTGATTATGTATTTGGTTCTGTTTATGCTCCGCTCTGACCTTACCACAAATGTAAAATTGTGGCCATTATTATATGGTTGGTACCAACTTCTATATCTCTGAGTGCACCCAATTTGGAAACAAAGTGGTTTTCTACGTAGTATTTCCTGTGTGCACACTTAGGGCTCCAAGAATGGTAAGGAGAAGATTCGCTTCTATCTCTACCTGGTTCGGCCACCAGGGATAGCACAACCCTACCATGGGGATTAAACATGGCATCTGCTATGATATGATGCTCTGATATGATATGATATGAGATGATATAATGATGATGTTCATTTATGCTATGCCAAAGAACTTTTGAATATGAACATTCTGAATTGTCACTCTAATATTCTGATAACATGTTTTGAATCTACAGTTTGGAACTAAAATTTTTTGCTCTGCATTCTAAACTATGTGAAAAGGCTAATATTTACATACTAGTATATGTTTCCTGCTTACTGAGTTGTTGATAACTCACCCCTTATCTCCACAATATTCTCAAATGATTTGGATCTTTCAACTGATGATCAAGAATAGGCGGCATGAGTAAGGCCATTTGAGCATAGTGAAATAAGTTCAAAGAGGGTACCTTGATTTTGGGAGAGTTTTAGTTTTATTTTGGTTCTGTTGATGGTATTTTTTTATGGCTGATGGTTATTTTGAGACTTCATGGTGTATTAGAGTAATTATATTGGAGTTATTGGTTAGTAACAATAATTTTTATGTTTTATAGAGAATTTGGAATGTATAAATTGTGCTGCTGGGAGATGATTGTAGGTAATCAGAGCTAACTCCTTGGACTCTGAGACTGGGGCGTTACACCTGTGGTGCGACAAGGAAAGCTAGGGTGTGCGTATGGCCATGTCATAGGGGAGATTGTAGCACACTTGTTATGGTGCCCCTTACCCCTATTTGCAGTTTGGTGAGGAATCGAGGTGCTCAGGATGCTAGCCGGACCCCTAAGTCCCTTAGGTTCGTGGGGGTCTTTTGTGCTCGTATGCCAAATACACATGTGTATCTAAATCACAATGGAATTAGTAAGAGTAGTACTAGAGAAATTGTACATTGCTCGTCCATTTAGAAAAATATCCATAAGTCACTGTTCCTTCATCCCAAATATAATTGCATACCAACATTTGTTCATCGCCCAACTCAAAATATAAAACACCATAAATTGTTCATCACCTTAGCATAATAAACATTCTAAAATCTACAATAGATCATAAACTTAATTGGGATAGGCCCCCATGGTTATTCCTCAGGTTGCATTGATTATTCTTCCTTGAGGTAACCCTCCTAAGGTACATCTGCATCAAAATCTACAGTTCCAAGAGGCAAAATCATAGTAGGACTACCATGGTTGAGATTTCAACAAAATTTCAGTAAGTTAAAACCCATTATACCACAAACAAGGCAAGACAATGGTGAATATGAATGCGAAAGTTTCATGTAAATAAAGGTTGAAACTACATATAGCATAAGTAAGGTGAGCAATCACCCCTTCAATAAAGCAACATAATCATACATATCACCAAGTATGGAAAACCACTCCATCCATTTGACACAAAGAATCTCTCTACCCGGTCAACACGTGAAACACTTCCACAAAATAAATATAAAAAATCACCGCACCCATTCAACATGGGGAATCTCTCTACGAGGTCAACAAGTGAGATCCTGCACCAAACGATATGGGGAATAACTTCACCCATTCGACATGGAGAATCTCTCTATCTAATCAACACGTGAAATACTTCTACCCAAACGATATGGAAATCGCTCCACCTAATCAACATGGGGACTCTCTCTACCGAGGTTATCATATGGAATAGAATAAAAACACCCCACCTCAATTAGCACGGGGAATCTCTCTACCCGAGTGAAACATGTGGCAATGTGCAGCCAAGATTGGTATGAGGAATCACTCAACTCGTGTAACACCCCGTATTTTAGTATATTTTTAATTGAAAGATTATTTGTTATTAATTTAAAAATGTATTCTCTTGTTTTAAAATTGGTTGAATTTTTAGTGGGTTTATTTTTATGATTTTAATTTTGTGAAAATTATTCTGAAGTGCTTTCTTATAATTGATTATTGTAATACATTTAAATTCTTTTTCATATTAAATTAACATATTGTTGGGTTTAATTATTTATTTTCATTTTAATCATTACGTTTGAATTATTTTATTTTACTTGCTGTTTTAAAATCGTTTCCGTTGGATCATTTTTGTGACTCAAGATATGAGGATTGGACCTCATTTCTTTCCCTACATTTTCTCTTTCCTCTTTTCTTTTTCTTCTTTTTTTTTTTCCTTTCTTTCTTTTTCCTTTTCTTCCATAGCTTCTCCCGCGCGCGACCTCTCTCCTTTCTCTCCTGCACGTCGATCTCTTCTCCCCCAGCCCCGCTGCCTCGCGTCGCCATGTGCGACACCGCCCACCCCTTCAACTTCCCCACTAGCCGGCGACCCCACCCCTCCATTTCCAGCCCTCCTCATGCCGCCGATAGCCCCCATGCACCACACCAAGCCGCGGCACTCCTTCCACCGCTGCGCCACCATCGCACCACCTCCGGCCACCATCTTCTCACCACATCATCCTCGGTCTCCTAGCAACCCAATGGACCCAACCCCACCTCTGATCTGTCACAGGTGAAGCCCTACCATCAATATTTCCGTTTTGGGTATTTTAGCCTTCGACTGCCCTCTACGCCGCCACCCACGGCCAACCACCACCACCACTAGTTTCACCGACATCCCTAAGCCCTACCCTATCAATCTCGGGTCTTTGTTTACACCCGTTCAAAAGTGGGTTTTTGAGACCCACAGCCATAGTGCGCACTGTTTTGTTGTTGCGTTGCCGCTTCTAGCATCTTCGTGATCTTTCAAAAATTATATTATAGCATTGTAAGTATTTTTCCCAAAGAACTTTTGAGATTTAAATGTATTTCTGCGCTAATTTATATTTACAGTGAATTTGTTGGTTGTGCCGGACTGAGTCTGAGGAGTAAGGGGGTCGGTTGGATTGGTGATGGAGTTGTTTGTGTGAGATTGGTTTATGCTATGAAATTTGTTGGCTGTTTCGGGTTTAAATATTGGTGTTTTGAGTTTGACGTTGGTCATGGTGAATATTGGTAATTTTTAGGAAATGATGATATATTTTGGGATTATGAGGGTTTTAAGTTTTGAGATATTAAAAATAGGTTATTTTAGAAGCTTAGGCTTAAATATCGAAATCCGTGATTGATTGAAAACTTACAGAACTTATGTGATTATTTTTATAGGTGACAATTTATATTCGACTCGACATTTTTGAGAAAATTCTGAAAAGCTAAGTTGTCCAGGTAAGCGGGGTTCCTATGCTAGGTTTTATACAAGTTAATAAGATTGAGGTTGACCTTATGGAAACTTGCATATTTTGTGATGTAATGGGAACTTGGGAAAAACAAAGATCAACCTCGGTTGCTTATCTGCATTATTCATCAAATCTTTATGAAAAAGGAAAAATATGTTCTAACATGCATTGTGTAGACATGAGCTAAATTCTATCATGTGGTTTCTGAAATCTGAAAAAGGGAGCGATATTGAGAATATGAAAAATTGTGCATTTATTTAGAAAAATGTTCTGGCTTTTGTTTTCAGTGTGTGTAAACTGTCTGATTCTGTTTTGGTACTCTGTATTATTTTGATATAACATCTGAAAACCTTTGGCATGGTGTACTGGTATTTGTATCTGACTCTGTCTCTGCTTTGCTCTGCTCCTCTCTGTTATGCTCTGCTCTGTTTGGGTTGGTACCAACTTCTCTGTCTCTGAGTGCACCCAATTTGGAAACAAAGTAGTTTTATTGTGGTCTTTCCTGTGTGCACACTCGGGGCTCCGGGAAGAATAAAGGAAATATTTCACCTCTGTTTCTGCTTGGTTTGGCCACCGGGGTTAGCACAACCCTACCATAGGGGTGAAACATGGTCTCTGCTCTGTGTGATGCTCTATTTTGATCTGATGATGATACTCAGTTTATGTTATGCCAAAGTATTATGGGTTTTACGTGTCTTAAAACCATCGCTCTGTTACTTTTAAAATATGTTCTGTTCTGCAATGATAACTCTGGAAAATATTTTGTTCTGCATGCTATACTTTGTAAATGCTCATGTTTGCACGCTAGCATATGTCCTCTACTTACTGAGTTGTTGATAACTCACCCCCTATCTTCATAATATTTTTCAGATGATGTAGAGAGTCCAACTGAGGACCTGGATTAGATTGGTGAGCATGATTAAGCTGGGAGAGGATGTTAGAAGAAGGAATTCTGATGTTCTTTTGTTTTAATGTCTTTTAGATTTAATTATATCTTAGGCTTGGGTTTAGTAAGACTTATGAAAGTATTAGTTTGGTTTGTTATGACTACCAAGAGATTTTGAACTCCTTAGTTTATTTTGCTGCAGTAATGACTTTGTAGATTTTTCAATGTGGTTATTTAGAGTACATGAGATTGCGTTTTGCTAATAAAGTTTTGGAGTTTTATTTTAGTTGTGTTGGGAAACATGTTCTTAAGTGGCAGGTAGTAATTCTCCAGGCCAACCAGGTTTGGGGCGTTACAACTCGATCCCATGAGCACTTTGAAATCACATGGTGAAAGAAATCAATAATCATAATGAGAAAAACATGCACTTTCATGAGAGAAAGTGTAACACCCGGACCCAATATTGGTATAGTGGGACTTTAGATTTTTATTCATTTATTTATTGGAGCTTGATATTTTAAGTTTTTATTTTACGAACTTGAGTAGTGATTTTTTTATTATATTTTCTTCACACGTTTATTTTTTTTCCCGCATGTTTTTTTTTTTTTTTCTTTCTCTTTCTGTCTTTTATCTCTTATTTCCCGTAAGTATTTTTTTTCTCTCGTTCACGTCGTGCATGCTCACACACAACACAAACTTTCATCCGCGCTCACGTCTCTCTCTCTCTCGGCTCTCTAGGGTTTCACCTCATATATATATATAGACACTCATAGGTTTTTCCCATGCTATTAGAAACTGCCCAGACTCTAGCCACCGCACCACCTTGGAATCGCAAGCCCAACCTCCATTCCCTCGGTTGCATGCACTCCCATACCGAGAGTCACCCCACGTAAGCCAACCCTCCGTTGTCCCTTTTACCACCACCAGTGCACCCCTCGTAAGCCTCTGATCAGCTAACCCATCTCCACCGTGCACCGACCAGAATTCATGCTGCCCTCCCAAACGAAATCGACGCAACTGTGCATGCTTTGCATCTCCACGGATCACAACTCCACCTCGCCGTGCATCACCTCCTCTTGGCCATCACTGGAGTCTAGCTTCTCCGCCATACTCGACCTGCACCACCACCAGAGTGCTGAGAAACAACTATCTACAGAGTGAGTCGAAACTCCTCTTTTTTGAGTCTGAAAAACAGAGCATTTGGTTGCTCCCCCAAGCACGGCAGTTTCGCACTACCAACCCTTTCGGGCGTCTCCTCCGCGGCGCAAAGGGAACCTGTAATCCAGAACCTTAGCCACGCCTCGCCGTGCCACCGACGATAGCCACCCCAGGCCTTCGCTGCGTGTAACTCTCTCGGTAAGGAGTCCTCTCTCTCTCCGTCTCCTTCTCGATGCTCTCGTATCTCTCTCTCTCACTTATCTCTCTCTCTCTCAGTGCCTCACCACCTGACCTTCTTCGCCACGTCGCGCGCAGCTCCTCCCTTGGCGGTGAGTACCTCTCGCCCCTGTTCTCACAGTTGTGCACCGAGACTGCGTGAATGCAATTCCAGTTTACGTAAACTTATTTTTTGCATAGTTTTTGATTAAGGAATTACAGTTTTACCCTTAGTTTTAGAATGTGTTCAAGTTGATATTTTTGGTCTGTTTTTACGTGGTTTATATGGGTGGTATAAGAAAAGTTTACAGAAATAAATAAGATTTTCAAATTGTACTTTCGTAACAAATTATTTTAGTAATTGTGTATGTTTTTTTTTAAACACTTAAATTACGATAAAAGCTATTTGTTTATTATTTAACAAAATTTTTAATTGTACTTACCTTAAATCGTTTGAGTATTTTAACATGTTATTAAGTAAAGGTTTATTTTAAGAGTAAATAATATTGGTGTATTGTTATTTCTACATTTTAGATATATTTTAGTCTTTTTAATAATAGTTATGGTTTATTTTAAAATATTTTGGGAGAATTATATTACTTAGTATTAAACTTCATAAGTTGTTTTCATTAATAAATAGGTATGGCTTTTAAATGTGTTAGTCATAGTATTAAATTGGCATTGACGATTTTTAGAAAGTGATGATCAGAGTGGAATAAGTGCCCGAGGGTACAAATGTTTATTTGAGAGTCGTAGTTAGTAAACTGAATGTATGTTTCGGATATTTTGAATTGATAAGTTAAGGATAATTTCGAGTTTTAGAGAGTTTTTAATTTATGTTATTGAGATTTTCTTTATTGTCCCCATGGGGGAACTTAGATATTTGGATTGATTAAATTGATTAATATTTTATTAGATTTTTTTTCGGATTTTATAGTTGTACTATTTAAGTTGTTTTGAGGTATTAAGAGTTAACTCTTCGGACCTCCGAGAACGGGGCATTACAGAAAAAGGCGAAGAAGTAGAGTGTGAAATCCTGAAAAAATCTTTGTTTGGTTCCTAACGTAGTCATAGGAGTGAATCTACATGATAGTAAATTAATACTAAAGGTTGCGATGGAGTTGTTAATCTCCGATTCTCCTTGTCGATGAACACTTTAGACTTAGCTATCCCCTTAAGTGCCGAACAAAAATAAGAAGGAAAGTGTATCTGAATACTTAGCGATCAAGAAAGTGAGATGAAGACTATTGTGAAATCTTTTATATATGGGTAGTGTTGTCAGTCACGATTTTGACAGTCTTGACCTCTGATTAGCTCAAAAAGTGGTTGTGAATCTTGGTTGTTCACGTGTATACTAGATTGAAGAATGGTAGTGTAATGCCCCGTTCCCGGAGGTTCAGAGAGTTAACTCTTAATACTTAAAATCAACTTAAATAATACAACTATAAAGTTCAGAAAAAGAATGTAAAAAATAAGCTCATGTCTACACCAGTCATGACAGAAAACACTTTCTTCTTAAATAGAATCTAATGAGTAATGCAGAATAAATAACTGAGGTAGTTCAAATTTCTTTTCATAACAAAACATGCATATTTTTCAAAAAGGACCTCAGTTCATTTTATTTAATGCAAAGTCTAGCATAGGAACCCCGCTTACCTGAACTTCTTAGCCTTTCAAAAATTTCCTCAACAATACCGGACAATTATTAATCGTCACCTATAAGGTAATCACGTAAATTTACATAAATTTCCAATCAATCTCGTATTTCGATATTCAAGTCTAAAACTTCTAAAATAATCTATTTTTAATTCCTCAAATCCAAAATTCTCATTATTCCTGAAATACCAACATCATTTTCTAAACTCATCAATATCCAACATATTACTCTGACTAAAACATTAAATGCTAACTTATTTATAAGATTCTAACTTATTTAAAATTGAGATCTTACTATAATTTATAAAACTAAAATAACATAACTATATCGAAATCATTATAAGTAGATAATCATACTTTTGTTTAAAAAAAATATATTCTTTTACAAGGATTCATAATAAGATTTTGTACTTACTGATCATTCAAAAAAAAAATTATCAATATTTATTTAATAACCAATTCGATAAAAATATCAGTCTCTTAATAATACCAGCTTAGCAAAATAAACTAACTTTAGTGTAACCATAAAAATCACATGCAGCCCACATTTCGGTTAAAAAAAATACCAACTTAGTTGATGTTTTAAACAAAAAGGGCAAAACGGTAAAAATGCCCTTCTCCTACCAGTTACCCGAGACAACCACAATTCCCTTTTTAAGTAACTATTATAAAAAGCAAAAACTAAAATCACAAGAGGCAAAACGCGAGTGACGGTAGGGACAAACTCACGAGAAAGAAACTCGAGGCAGCGGCACCGTGGGAGTGAGACAGTTATTGGACAGAGGTGGTGATGACTTTCCTCGATGGCATCGCACGGGAAGAGAGGGAGAGAGAGCTGAAACTGAGAGAGAGACCGTAAGGAAAGGACCCTCAACCGGAAGTGGAGCGAGCTTACCGTGGGCAAACTGAGGCAACGTGCGGCAGACTGGGGTGATGAGACGTCCTCCTTGGCAGTTTCTGTGGGGGCACAGCACGGAGGAGCATTCGGTGGAGGGTGATTTCAGCTGCTCAAGGTGGCTGAATATGCTCTATTTTTGGATACCAAAACAGAGCAGTTCGAGGCTTGCAGTAGAGGCTACAGGACGCTAGGCGACAGCTTCTTGTGGATGGGCAGTGGGCACGGTGGTGAGGTCTGGACAGTTGGTTACGCGCGATGGACAACCCAGGTTGAGTCCGCTGATGGTGAAGTCGCACGGGTGTTGGTTTTTAAGGAAACAATGCACGGAACAACTACCAACTGTTTCTCGGGCTGAGCTCAACTGCGACGCCTAGTGGTTGGGAATGGTTCTGAGGAGGAGTTTGGGAGATGGCAATGATTCACCAAGAAGGCAGATGCTCTAAGAAAACTGGCTGGCCGAGGTCATGAAAGGAGGGCAGCGACAGCTTGGCTTCAACATGCACGAGGGATGAGTGTATCAGTGTGTATAAATATGTGATGAGAAAACCCTAGAGGGATGAGAGACATGTGTGCGGGTGGAAGGGTAAGCCGTGTGTGTGCATGCATGCTGTGGGCGACAGAAAATAAGCCGTGTGAAAAAAATAATATAGACGGAAAGAGAAGAAAACAAAAAAATAAAACATGCGGGGAGAATAAAATAAAAAAAACAAGAATAATAAATGGCCAACATCTTCAAATAAAAAAAAAAATCACTACTCAAGTCCGTAATATAAAAAACCTAAAATATCAAGCTCCAATAAATAAATAAAAAAAAGTCCATAGTCCAACTATACCAATTTTAGGTCCGGGTGTTACAGGTAGAGACTGAGTGGATTGATGGGACAAGACGCGAACGCCCCTGCAACTTGGCTCAGAGATAGGCGCATAGTCTGCCTCCTTATAACAATCGCCCATTGGGCTTTAGGCCGTACTTTCGTGGGCATATGTATGCCTTGCAGGTCCATATTCCTCTATTCCCATGCATGCCTCAGTTAAGACGTCATTGCTGGAGTAAGGGCCTCAGTACATCACCTTTTAACATTTGAGCTCCTCTATGTTATCTCGGAGCATCCCTAGCTCGCTATTGTGTTGTTCGTTCTCAAATTACATATCGTTAGCACGTCCTGTACTCGCCTAGTGTAGAGCGCATATCTCTTTAGTCATTTCTCTTCGTGCTTCATGCACTAGTCTTGCTTGCCAGGATGTGCTGCTCGCATGAGGGGATTGCTACCCTTGAATTGGCGACGTCCTCATGGAAATTGTTGGTAAGATGGATTTCATGTTGTTGAATGGACCTGGGGTTCAGTGTTGATGGTTCTCATGAGGAGTTTGGACTCGGGGTCCAGGAAATGTATATTTGTGATGCTTTGGACATTGGGTGTTCGATAGTAGTTGTTTCGGTAAACTATGCTTATTTTGATTTACTCAAAGGATGGAACCTTGGTATGTATTATTATATCTTTTCTTTACTTGAAGTTTAATCATTTCATATTCATCGCCATGTCTTATGTTTACAGTTGTTGTTATGGTTTATAACTTATTGAGGTTTCTTTGAAGAAAAAATCTACACAACTTCCTACTATTCTATAAGGCCCAGTTTCTTCATTAGTGGCCCGGATCAGTGCGTGAAAATGGCCCAGCCATTTTAGTGTCTAGTGAGAGTCCCGAACGACATCGTTTTTGAGGTGAGTGTTTTCTTCTTCAACTTCCGTTTCTTTCCGCATTTTTCTGTTTCAGTTTCAGTTTCTCCCGCACCTCTCTCGTGCACGTCTCTCTTTTCTTTTCAGTTTCATCTTTATTTCCAATTGTTGGCATTATTTTGAGGTTCCGAATCCCATGCCCTAGACTTCCTCATTGTTTCGGTTTCTCTCTTGCGCTGCATCTTATTCCAGTGAGTTGCCGTCTGCTGCATCTCTGTTTCTCTCCATTTTTTTACATTTATGTTCTTCCTCTGCAAGTCAGTGAGCAGTACCTCTCATTCCTCCATTTTTCGACTGGTAAGTGTTTCCTTCTCATCCCTTTAGGTTTCGGTTTCATCTACTGAAACTGTGCAGTTTCTGCTCCTTAGTATTTGGTTTGATTTATCCTCTGTTTCTGCAGTTTCTGTTTTGGCCGTGAGGTTTGGGTTGCGTTTGTGTGTCTGGGTGTTGTGCGTGGTGAATCTTCAGGTAAATCTCTCTCTTTGCTCTCAGGTCGATGCCTTCCCCGTACTTTATTTCTCTGGTTTTATGCAATTCCGAGATTGAATTGTTCCAGGCAGTGCCGTTGTTTTCTTCCCCACTCCGAAACCCCACGTTGACGCTCATTCTCTTACAAGCCACTTTGTTTCACTTCTGTCCGCTTTGTGTTTAATCTCCTTGCTGTGGCTTGGCTTTGAACTCTGTTGAACGGGTAAGGAGGCCGTGAACCATACTCTTCATGGTGTAAATTTATGTCTTTAATTGTTGGAGCGTGGGAAGGATTTCTTTTGTTTTTAATTAGATGAGGTTATGCCTTTTGTCTTTTAATACTCGGGTTGACTAGGTACTGTGTTTCTTTGTGCTGTTGGTTGGTATTTTCGACCATTGGTAAGATTGTTATTTTGTTTAATAGTTGATGTTGGCCTTGGAGAGTGTTTAGGATAAAAGCAAAGACTAGTACATGGTTCTTGAGTGGGAGTGCGGGCTGTTCAATATTATTAAGTAGTTGACTTAGTGTGTTAAATTGTGGGTTTTAATTATTTAGATGGAGGTTGTGTTATTATCTTTTAATACTTAGTTTATATGTTTTTTTTTATGAATAGGCGACGAGATTGATAGAGGTCAATTTCAAGGTATAGATAATACGCTGCAGGAGTCAGGTAAGCGGGGTTCCTATGCTGGGTTTTATACAAGTTAATAAGACTGATGTTGATTTTATGAAAACTTGCATAATTTGTGTTGTGTTGGGAACTTGTGAAAACAAAGATCAACCTCGGTCACTATTCTGCATTATTCATGAAATCTGTGTGAAAAAGAGAAAAATATGTTCTGACATGCATTGTGTAGACATGAGCTAAATTTTGTCATGTGGTTTCTGAAATCTGAAAAATGAGCGATATTGAGAATATGAAAAGTTGTGCATTTATTTGAAAAGATATTCTGGCTTTTGTGTTCAGTGTGTGTAAACTGTCTGATTCTATTTTGATACTCTGTATTATTTTGATATAACACCTGAAAACCTTTGGCATGGTGTACTGGTTTTCGTATCTGACTCTGTCTCTGCTTTGCTCTGCTCTGCTCTGTTATGCTCTGCTCTGTTTGGGTTGGTACCAACTTCTCTGTCTCTGAGTGCACCCACTTTGGAAACAAAGTGGTTTTATTGTGGTCTTTCCTGTGTGCACACTCGGGGCTCCGAGAAGAATAAAAGAAAGATTTCACCTCTGTCGCTGCCTGATTTGGCCACCGGGGTTAGCACAACCCTACCACGGGGGTGAAACATTGTCTCTGCTCTGTTTGATGCTCTGTTTTGATCTGATGATGATACTCAGTTTATGTTATGCCAAAACACTATGGGTTTTTACTTGTTTTAAAACCATCGTTCTGTTACTCTTGAAAATTTGTTCTGTTCTGCATGATAACTCTGGAAAATATTTTGTTCTGCATGCTATTCTTTGTAAATGCTCATGTTTGCACGCTAGCATATGATTTCTGCTTACTGAGTTGTGATAACTCACCCCCTATCATGATAATATTTTTCAGATGATATGGAGAGTCCAAATGAGGATCTGGATTAGATTGGTGAACGTGTTTAAGTTGAGGAGATGTGGTTAGAATAAGGACTTCTGATGTCCTTAGTTTTAATGTCTTTGAGTTTTAATTATATTTTCGATTTTAGCAGGACCTATGGTTTTATCAGTTTGGTATGTTACTAGTACCGGGAGATTGTGGACCCTTTGATATTTTTATGATTGCATTAAAGATTGTGTGGAGTTTGTAATGAGATTATTGAGAAGATATGAGATTGATTTCATTTATGAAGTTTTTTTTTGGAAATTATTCTTTGGATGTGTTGGGAGACATGTTTATGAGTGGCAGGTAGTAATTCTCCAAGTCACCCGGGTTTGGGGCGTTACATATTCACACAATCTCCACACACCACATATTTTTTAATTTTTTTTTCTTTTATTAAATATTTAATATATGAATAATGAATAGAAAAATTAAATTATTTTAAAAAGAATAAACTCAAAAAAAAAAAATATTAAAAAATATTAAAATTTAAAAAAAATGTGGTATGTAGAAGTTGAAGAGGTTGGAGAAGTTGTATAGCATTACTCTTCTTTAAAATCTCAATGCGGTAGCCCTCTGCGATTTTACTCTTCGAATCAACATACTTAATGCACATGTAGAAAATGAAGCGGGTTATGAGGAGGAGCCAGTACAACCTACGGAGTAGTTTGTCCTCGTTAAGATATTATGATTTATAATATTTTATATTTATTTGATCTGGGCTATGAACAAGTTATGGTTTATAATAATTTTAACAATGGTTTGAACGTGGTGTATGGGTAATATTATCAATAGGCGAGTTAAGTATACTTCTCTGGTACTGAAATTTCTTGATACGACATGAATTATTCTTAAGTTCTTCTGCTGCGATTTTTCTTGTGCACGTATGTTGGGCATACTAACACACATTTTTCACAGAACATAAGGGGTGTTGCCCGTGTGGAGAACATCCCAACAACATTGCAAAACCTTCTGCTAAATCTCAAGTTGGGGTTGGGGGCATCACTTATAGCCTCTCATTGTTTTAGAGATTCATACTATTTCTAATATTTTGAGTATTTTATCACTTAACAGCACTTATGTAACAAAGGTACGCGGGACTATAAGGAAGCGAAAGCAAAACCATGAACTTATTTCACCCATACAAACACCCTCTATATGTTGGGGTACTCCAGTAGTCTGATCCTGTGTTCTCCCGGTAAATTTGAGGTGTGCATGAGATTGGAACTAAACAAAGACCTCTACTCCTGAGATCAGGCTTCGTGTCTCCCTTTTCTTTCCTATCAAAACGGCCTCCCCATGGATCCTGTGATGATCAACAGAAGAAGATGTGTTTTTGAGTTCCATCTTAAGTTTTAGAAATTGATTAACTTATAATTAAACAGCCTTGTGTGCTTACCTTCACGTGCAAACTCGTCTTCAAGTAAGGGTTACTCAATAGCTGCAAAATCCATATAAGAGATATTTATAAGACAAAGCAGCAAACGAGGATTAATATTGACTTATTTCTTTATCTAATTAATTTCCATATAAGTTTCCACAAGACTTTACGAGTAGGGCCAGGTGTTCAGTTATCTTGCATATGAGAAGTGCTATGCAGCTTCTCGTCCCCTCATTCCACTTCCATTCAGACACGGGTACACATGTAGAACTGATCATCACTATATTCTTGTAGCCTATGTCATCCGTATAATCATTTTATTTTCACTGCTAGGGTAATAATTTTATTTTTCCTGGTAAATTTCTATATGGTATGTAATAATATTGTAATGACGATGATGATAATGGTAATTGCTACTGCTGCTACTACGTACTATTGTTCTAGAATTTGCTTCCAATGAACTCAAAAGTTAAAACTTTAAATGATTATATTACCTGTACTTGCTCTTGAAGGAACTTTATGTATTGAATTGCTTCAAAGAGAACGGATGCTGTATCTGTCTGAAAGTTCATTAATGAAATTTACATTAATAAGAACTGTGACGTTTTAAAAATGGAGACACATCAAGGAACAAAGAAGGATTGAAAGCAAACGAAGTCATGCACTGTTTTAGCAGCTCGTCAAGTTAATTATCAACCTTTCCAAAAGGTGACACAATTTGCTGAAGGGTCGTGATTCTCTCTCCAAGCTTGACTTTTGGGGTCTGCATCAATTAAAAACGTAAAAGAAGATCCATACATATAAACAATAATGGAGTCTTTCTATTTCACATAAAATAATAACGTTTTCATTAATTATAACCTTTGCAGATGAAGCTGTAGCACACTCATGCTTTGGTTTCTTCAGGCCGGACCCTGAACCATCTTCAGACTTTTTCCTTTTTCCTTCACTTGTTGTCTGTCCTTTTCCAATATTAACTCTCTTCATGGAGCAAGTTGAGTCTGTCAACTGAAAAGTTTTGAGATGAAGAACAGATTATAGTAAAAAAGCCCTTGCTTGGATCAAGAGTCATGCATGTGAACACCCTATACACACACACACATACATACATACATATATATATATATATATAATATTAATGTATGGGCTATAAAAAAGGGTACCTGCAGGGAAGAAGCTGTTTGGAGCCCTTGCTTGCCTACACGATTACTAAAGGAGATAACGTCTGCAAAGCTTCTTATACGGGTGCCTGAAGAAGAATTAACAGGCATCCCGTTGTAATATCTGGTTTTATCTACCAAAAACGAGTTGTCGAGGCCTATTTGATATCCAACCTCATTACTGTTGAATGACCTTCGTAATAAAGTTAGCGGGGTTTCACTCTGATCATGACGTTCATTCTCAAGTTTCAGATCATGACCATAAGTACTTGGAAATAAACCGGAATTTATAGCACTTGTTTTCAAGTAACTTGATGTAGAATCAACGAATGTTTGCTTCATATGATCATCACATGGCTGATCAAGATGTGAGTAGCAATCCATTGAAGGACTCAACGATATATTGCAAGCTTGGGGGTCAAATCGGCGTTTGACATGATCTGGGTCTGGAGGGGCAATAGACCAAGTGCTGACTAGATCAGACAACTTCGTCAACCTTTCATTACAAAGAACGGAGTCACTAAAACCATTTATATGCTTATCGAAATTGTTGAAAGATGTAGAATGATCTGTGAATTCCCAGCTGTTGTCCAATTTCCTCAAGTAGTCGCAGGCAGGTTCAAACATCCCAGTTGATAAGCTTTTGGATGATAATGCATCGTCAAAGTTCCCTTCCGCGTCTTGATTGTTTTGCAATTCTCCATTGGTTCCAACACTTCTGCAGTGTTAATCAATCTAAAAAGTTAGAGCTCTTTCACCAGAGGAATTAAAACCTAAACCTAATGAACGCGTCACACTCCACTATAGCTTTAGTAATTCTACGTACATATCATCAATATGTGAACCTACCCATTAATAGAGAGCTTTTTTCTCTCTTTCTTTTGCTAAAAGATTCTTCTTTCCACTCAAAAAAGAACATCAAAGAAGCATCAACATAGGTAGTCGTTCCGATCACAAAGTACATGAATCCTTTATTTTTAGACAAACATTTTCAGGTGCTGTACTTAAATAAAATATGTACGTAGAAGTGGTTCAGTAGAAGTACTTACAAAAGAACATGGCTCCAAAGATTATTTTCAGAGGCATGTTCTACAATCAACTCGTTGGATGAAGTAGTCTCAACAAGTCGGCGAGATGATTCAACAGTCAAGCCTGAGTGATTGGAGGCGTTAGTAAATGAAGTAGAGATGGAAACATCCTCCTCACAGGATGAGTTGGAGTTAGGGTTTTGATTGTGCCATAAATTATTCCATGAAGAAAGAGAGTTCCCATGGAGATCCGGCCACCAGTTGGGTGGCGTAGAGGTGGAGGTACCAACCGAGCTGTCTGTGCATTCTTCGGCCATAATTATTTCTCTAGCTGATCCGGTAGTACTGGAAATATATTCTTAATAGGGTTTGGGGCTCTATTTTCTTTTCTGCTGGTGGATGCAGATTGGAATTTAAAGAGAGAGATATCCGTTGGTGGTGACGTACGGATTTGTAGTTTTTATCAATTATAGGGGAGACAATAAAATATGCAACCTGAGTTTTTCCACTAACTTTTATGGGCAATTATTATATACGAGGCTGGGCCAGTAAGGGTTTGGCCTGGAAATGGAACATTTTCTTCCACGAGTTTGGTTTGGAGGTGCTAATTTTGTTGGACAACTCTCTCTCTCTCTCTCTCTTCGCGTGCAAAATACCAAAAATTTATCATGTGGATGAGGTGCATGACACTATTGGTCCGTAAGCCAAAGGTGGTGGACAAGTACTTTGTGTATATATATGATGCCTAGGAAACACATTTCATTCATACGGTAGAGGATCAAACTCGATCCTTTAAAACTCTCTCTATATATATATATGGTGTTCTACTTCAATCTTATCATGTACTCTTGCTCCTACTGTAACGCTCCGGTCCCGCACAGGTCGGAGAGTTACTTCCTAACACTTAAACTCACATTTCAACAATATAAAAATAGTCTCCAAATTCCCAATATCATATAGAAAAATTCGATTCAATCTAATTTTCTCAATATAACCAATTTTCCAAAATGCCAAGTCATCAAAACATAATAAAAATTTCTTAATAAAAATCGACAATACTCATAAAAAACTTCCTATGCTTAAACCACTATACTTAAATCATCTCACCCAATGCCTCATAATCTTGATATCCTCAGCTGAACCATCAATGTCATCTGAAATATTATGAAAATTAAGGGGTAAGTTATCAAAAACTCAGCAAGCAGAGAGCATATACTAGCATGTAAACATGAGCATTTATAACATTTGATAAGCAGAACAAAACATTTACTTTCAGAATGCAGAAACAACATAAATTATTTTCAAAACGCATAAACCAAACTTGGTACAAAATATCAGAGTGAAATTTTCAGATAAACAACCTTGTTCCCAAAAAGAAAATCCATTGGCATATCCAAACTGAAAACATTATAGTCATATCATCTCATAGCATCACATCGGGATAAATACCATGTTTAACTCCCGTGGTAGGGTTATAAACCACCATTATACCCGTGGCTGGGCTGTATACCATGTTTCACCCCCCGTGGTAGGGTTATAAACCACCATTATACCCGTGGCTGGGCCGTATACCATGTTTCATCCTAGTGGTAGGGTTATAAACAACCATTATACCCGTGGCTAGGCCTTAATAGAAACAAAACAGAACATCATCGGAAACAGATCACATTCAGATACAGATTCATAACTTCATGTCAAGGTTTTTCAGATGACACATCATATCAAAACAAAATACTGAAAAGCTTCAGATCATTTCACGTGTTCGAAATAAACAGACACCAGAACATCTTCATTTATTCAAAGCAAACACTTTTAGACTTTCATATTCGCTCTTTTTGTATAGTTCAGAAACAGAATGCACAAAACTAGCTCATGTCTACACCAGTCATGACAGAAAATACTTTCTCTTATAGAATTTATGCATATGCAGAACAAATATCTGAGGTCGTTTTTAGATTTATTTTCAAAAATAAACATGAATATTTTCAAAGTCAACCTCATTTCATTTCTTTTATGCAAAACTAGTATATGAACCCCGCTTACCTGGACTTTTTAGCTTTTTAGGAATTTCCTCAAAATGCCGAACAATTATTAATCGTCACCTATAAAATAATCACGTAATTCTCGTAAATTTCCAATTAATCACACATTACGATATTTAATCCTAAGCTTCTAAAATAAGCTGTTTTAATCCTTCAATACCTAAAAAATCCTCATAACCTAAAAATACCATCATTTTCTGAGATCATTAATATCCACTTACTCAAATTCGTATTGAAGAAGAAAATTTATTTAATATGTATTATAATAATTATAGAACTCAATAAAAGTTAATATTCAAAATATCTAAAATACCAACAATATTTTATAAATAAAAAGAATACATTGATTACTAAAATTTCCATAAAGTAAGTCATGAAAAATTCATCTCTTAAGAGAAATAGGTTTACTTCCTGTAACTAACAATATTATCAAAACACAATATAATATTTATTGAAACTTAAAGCAAAATTCCCATTTAAATAAACCCAAAAAAAAATAAAGACTTCTCACTCGAAAAACATTAGGTTAAAACTGAGAACCTTCCATATATATACTTATATCTATATATATTAGGTTAAAAACTTGTATGTACCCATTAAAACTTTACATATATATATATATATATATATATATATACGTGCATATATATATGTAAATAAAAATACACCTAAAGAAGAAAAACTAGTGATGAACATACACATGAATAAAAGAAAAAGAGCGGTGGCAGGGATTCACCGAGAAGGAAGGGAACGTGCAACAGCGCTCGGAGTTAGCTGAGGTTGGCGGTGGTGGGTGCGGCGCTTGAGCAGTTGAAAAAATGATAGAGAGGGAGAGAGAGATGAACGAGAGAAACACACGGTGAGGGAGAGATGGAGAGAGACCGAGAGAAAAGAGGAAAACAAAAATAAAAGAAATGGCGTGTGCTTACTGGGGCCCGAGGCGGCTTGCGGCGGACTGGGGTGACGGGAAGTCCTTGTCGGCAATTTCTGTATACACTTGCCTTGGTTGATGGCAGCGAGAAAGTGCTGGGGATAGCTGCAAGGGTGGCTTTGTTTCAGGAAGCAAAAATAGAGGTCCTTCGACTTTGGTAAGGTTGCGCTTTTGTATTGAATGGCTGAGGGATATGGGTCAATGGACGGAACTGGCGGCTTGTGGTGGCCTGGCCGAGGAAGGGGCGTGGCAGTGGCTGGTGGTACTGCACGACTGGCCTGTGTCAAACGGCGGCAAGCAGAGAAACCTGCTCTGTTTTCGGGGACTAAAATAGAGGCATCTTCGGTGTTTGTTTGACTGAGGAGGAGACAGGGTGGCTGGGCAGTGGGAGTTGTACCACGGTGGTTGAGAAGGGGCCAACGGCGAAGTGGAGCTGCGATCCAAGGCGATATTGTGCATGCACGGGTTGTGTCGATACTAAATGGGGAGGCGGCTTGAGTTCTGGATGGTGTAGTGGGACTCTAGTATAGGTTAGAGATCACTTCCATCATCGACGTACGAGTTTTGTCTATATATGTGAGCGGTTGTCGCAAATGGAAACGTGTGTGAACTGAAGTTAACGTGTGAATACGTGGGTGATTGGAAACACCAAAAAAAAAAAATACAAAACCCTAAAGCTGAGGAGAAGAGAAGCGTAGGTGCGTGGGAATGCTAGAGTCTTGCGTGTGAGGAACATATTCATATAACGAAAGTTTTTCCAAAGTTAAAAATAAACGGCCAAAAACTCCAAATAAAAAGAAAAAAATCACTACTCAAGTTCGTAATATAAAAACCCAAAATATCAAGCTCAAAAAAAAAAAAAAAAAAATCCATAGTCCAAAAAACAAATTTGGGTCTGGGTGTTACAGCTGCATATAAGGGATATGCTTTTTTGAAAATTGTTTCGAATCGCAATAGATCATGATAGATTAATTTAGTACCTGTAGAAGGTTAAAAAGTTCTTTTATCAATCTAAATCACTTTTATAGAAGAAATGATATGTTGGGTAAATTTATAAAAACTCACTTAAAAAAGCTGAAAATCCACTTTTTTTAAAAACACCAAATTGAAACTTTTAATGAGAAACACCTAAAGATAATAGAAACTCTACCGTAACTAACTTTTTAAAAGCACTTGAGGCGTATGTTTACAAATAGTAGACAACTTTTCAATTTTAACAGAATTCTAAAATTAAAAGCTCTATTATAAAAGGAAAAGATAAGGTAAAGGTTTTAAAGGGAAGGTTGTGGATGTTTGATAGAAACCTGGTGAATTTGAAGGAGTTCGATGGAAGCCTATCAGCACAAGATATTTGTAACGTCCCATCCCTGAGGGTCTGGAGAGTTAACTCATGTTACCTGATAATCAACTCCAACCACACAATACATACTCCAATTTTTCTCTATCGCACATAATACTCATTAATTCACATCAATTACTCCAGTATAATTATTCTAAAATAATACAATGTCTTAATATAAACATCAATCTCTCAACAAATAACATCGTCAAAACACAAAAAGCATACTAAATAAAAATCCTCAATACTCATATAAACCTTCTATGCTTAATACATCATTCTTAACTCATCTCACTCATGCTCCATATTTTGATCTTCAATTGAAACATGGAAATCATATAAAACATATTGTGGATATAAGGGGTGAGTTATCAACAACTCAGTAAGTATAGAACATATACTAGTATGTAAACATGAGCCCATTTCAAAAAATCTAGTATGCAGAAACAAAACATTTCATTTTTTATATGCAGATCTCAAAAACGTGTTATTAGAAAATCAGAGCAACTTTTCAAATCTTTTATACTCAAAAACCAATTGTTCATATTCAAAGATCTGTTTCAAAATCAAAGACCCTTTTTTATATTCAAAAACCATTTTCATATTCAAAAACGCTTTGGCATAGGAGTGTGTCAAGTTTCGAATTTTTGCGAATAGCTGACGTGGAGAGCGAATTTGAAGCGATTTACATTACCTGCTTTCGGGGTTGGCCTAGGGCAAGCCCATGGCGGCGCCCTATGCCCTTCCTTCATCGGAAGGGCCTGCTGGAGGAGATGGAGGGGCTCTGTCATATGTTCAGATTGTTTCGAAGGTGGTGACACCTTCAGCTTTCAAGGTCCCTATGAGATACCCTGTGGATGTGGACGGGGAGCTTGGTTTCATTTTTACGGAACCAGAGATGTCGAAGGTTGCAGAGGATTTTCGTAATGCTATTGTTCTGAAGTTTGTGCGTATGAGGCCTACGATTGATGATATACGATTGGCGATTATTAAGTCATGGGGTTTACTAGAGATTCCGATGGTGAGTGTTATGGATGACTATAATGTTTTGGTGAAGATGCAGACTGAAAGGGATTTCGTGCATGGTTGGGCACGAGAGGGTCAGTTGATTGCTGGATCAGTTTTCCGATTATTTCGATGGACAAAGGATTTTGATTTGTGGAAAGAATCAACGCTAGCGCCCCAGTGGATTTTTCTGCCAGGCTTGCCTCTTCATATGTATAGAACGGATTTCCTACAAATTCTAGGAACAAGGTTTGGACGATTTTTAGGGATTGATAATGCTACTCTGCATAGAACCAGAGCTTCGGGGGCTCGAATGTGTGTGGAAATAGATTTGACAATGAACCGGTTCAGAGTTTTCCTATTGTAATGGCTAACAAAAAAATTTGGCAAGAGGTTTGGTATGAAAGACCTAGATTCTATTGCAACAAGTGCTACCATCAGGGTCACACGTCGATTGTATGTCGAGCTAGTGAAGAGGTTGTGCGTAAGGGACGAGATGTGGCAAAAGGGGTGGTGAAAAAAATATGGCAAGAGATTCCTAAACAAAAGAGTTCGCAGGCGGTCCCAGGAGATGGGTTGAAGGAAATCTAGAAGGAAAATGGGGTTGCAGTGGAAGCAGTGAATGGGAAAGAGGTAGCAGTTTCTTGGGAGGAAACAGTTGCGGGTGGTTGAGGATGCTCGGGGGGATGGTTCTGATATGGACTTGATTCTAGTTGATGCCTATAGATCGCCGCGTAGTGGGGGTCGTGGTCAAGCTGAGATGGTCTCTGCAGTGCTTGATATGGAGTGTCACCTACAGCTGGTTACAGTAGAAGAGCCACCAGACTCGTATGGTACTGATGTGGAAGAGGAAGAAAATGTTCTTGACTTGGCCAAACATAAAGGATATGACTCTGATACTGTTCCGCAACAGGGTGAAGGTATCAAACAAAAAAATCTTGTGCTTCGGCAATCTCAGTGGGTGTCTACCCGTCTCAATAAACTTAATCTATGACAGAGTCCATCATTGCATGGAATATAAGGGGGTTGAGCAGTTCTCAACGTGTGTTGTGTAGTTTGGTTCGGAATAATAATGGATCTATTGTTGCTCTATTTGAGCCTTTTACGAGAATAGATAAACTTCAGCGTTTAGTCAGTTCGTTGGGTTTTGATGGTTTTTATTCAAACGAGGGTGTAGGGGGAAAATCTGGATTTTGTGGAGAGCTCCATATGATTTTGAGGTTGTTAGTGTGTCAACGCAGATGGTTACGGGGTGGTTTGTGTTAGATGGGACACAAACGTTGGTTTCCTTCATTTACGCTAAATGCACTCAGCTGGATCGAAGAGAGTTATGGGAGCATCTGGTTGGTTGTAGGTCTACTGCTGCTCCATGGATTGTTATGGGGGATTTTAACATTATACGAGAGGACCGGGAACGTGTGGGGGGTTGTCCTCGAGCTGCTCAAGCTATAGATGATTTTAATTTGTGTATTGATCACTGTGGTCTAGTGGAGCTGAATTATCATGGAAATCCTCTATCCTGGTGTAATGGGCAGGAGGGGGCTGCCCGAAAGTGGGTGAGGTTTGACCGCGTTCTTATGAATGTGGCCTTTTACGACCGTTTTAACTTGGCGCAGATGGAGTATATTAAACGAAATACATCGGACCATAGTCCCATGGTGATTCGTTTAACCCATGTTAATACTAGGTACGGGACTTCTCCGTTCCGGTTTCAAAAAATGTGGTGTTCTCATGGTTCATTTCAAAGGTTGGTTAAAAATTGAAGCGACTTAAGATGGAGCTGAGGATATGGAATAAATATGTGTTTGGGAGAGTGGATACTAATATACAGGAGCTAGAAGCGAGGATGGCAGTCTTGGAAGCCCATTGCAGTCTGGATTTTCAGAAGAAATTGAAGTCGATTATATTGTCACTAAATTGGAGATTGATATTTGGGAGAAGAGGGGGAGAGTCGTCTAGCCCAATTAGCAAAGAATAAGTGGTTAAAAGAAGGTGATCAGAACTCCAAGTTTTTCCATGCGGTTGTATCGCAACGTAGGTGTGGTTCGGTTATTTCTCAAATGAGGTTGGCAGATGGTACGATGTTAGATTCAGCAGAGAAGGTGCACTTGGGGGCGGTGGATTATTTCACTAATTTTCTTACAGAAATGCCACAGATTGAACATGCAGATCTTTCTTCTCTTGTGGGATTGGAAATATCTGAGGAGGATAACTCCAGTTTGTGCCGCAGGCCTTCGGAAGAGGAAGTGAAAGAGGCTGTTTTCTCGATTCCAGAACAGAGTAGCCCTGGTCCGGATGGGTATGGTTCCTCTTTTTATATTTCTTGTTGGCATATTGTGAAAGAAGAGGTGGTGGAGGCCGCAAGGGATTTTTTTGCAGGTTCTCTGTTACCAAGGTTCTCTGGATCCCAATAGTTTTGAGAAATTCAGGCCAATAAATCTATGTTCTGTAGCTTACAAGATTTTTTCGAAAATCTTGGTAAAGCGGTTGACGGGTTTTCTGCCTAGACTAATTTCGTCTGAACAGGGGGCATTTATTCCAGGTCGTAGTATTTTTGAAAACATAACTCTCGCTCAAGAGATGGTTCATGTGTTGAAGAGGAAGACAGTTGGAGGCAATGTGATGGTAAAGTTGGATATGGCAAAGGTATACGATAGGGTGCATTGGGATTTTTTATTAAATGTTCTGTCTAGCTTTGGTTTTTCGAAAAAATTTTGTGGCTTGGTGTCCCCTTGGTATTTGGTGATGATGAATGGGTCTTATAAAGGTTTTTTCAAGTCCAAAAGAGGCCTACGGCAAGGTGACCCTTTGTCACCTTATTTATTTATTTTGATGCAAGAAGTGTTCTCAAGGCTTATTCGGAAAGAATTTGAGGAGGGTCGTATTGGGAAGTATTATCATCCTAGAGGGGCACCGTTGGTGTCTCATCTGTTATATGCGGATGATATTCTAATTTTTTTGAATGGTGAAAAAAGATCTCTAAGACGGCTGGGGTCTATTTTATCATGCTACGAGCGTTGGTCTGGCCAGCGGGTTAGTAAAGAGAAGTCGGCAATTTTTTCCTCGCCAAAAATTAGTGCTGCGAAGCAGCGTGGGTTGGTACGTCTTACGGGGTTTGCACCTGGTAATTTCCCCATCATGTTTATGGGGGTTCTGCTGGTTTGTGGACGCTTGAAAGCCGTTCACCTAGATCATTTGGTTGCGAAAATTCAGGCTAAGGTGGCGGGGTGGAAGGCAAGGCTTCTGTCGCAAGGGGGGCGTTTGGTTCTACTAAAACATGTACTTTCTAGTATGGCTTCCCATTGTTTGGCTGTGATGAACATCCCTCAAGTTGTGCTTAAAAAAATTAATTCAATTCTAGCCACAATTTTTTGTGGAGAGAAGAATGGAAAAGCAAAAATGAAGTGGTGTGCATGGTCTCGGATCAGTAAGCCAACAGAAGAGGGTGGGTTGGGTTTGAGGAATTTTCTGGAAATTCAAAAAGCGATGCATATGAAATTGGCTTGGCGTATTTTGTCGGTGGACTCATTGTGGACTTGGTTCATGGCATCGAAGTACGGAAGAGGACAGCATGCTTCGTGATGGTAGCTCGCAACAACAGTTCGAGAATTTGGAGCTCTATAGTCTCAGGTATGCATGATGTTTGTGAGGCTTCCAAAGTTAGAGTGAGAGAAGGGAGTTCGTCTTTCTGGTATGATAGGTAGTTTTCGAATGGTCCTTTATACAATTTGGTGGGGGTAGTTGGTACACCTTCATTAAAAATTAAAGACGTGTGGGTTGGGAATTCATGGGACGGTGACATGCTCCAGCAGCTAATTGGTGAGGAGTTGGCAGAGGAGGTGATGAGGGAAATTGGTGCAGGGCGCACTGGGCAAGATATTTTGATCTGGAAACCTACTTTGGGGGGATATTTTACAATAGCCAGCGCATGGGAGTTAATCCGAGTGAGAGGAGTTTATCATGGTTGGATGGATTGGATATGGAGTAAATATTTGCCGAAGAAAATATCAGTTTGCATGTGGAGGGCACGTTTTAATTTATTAGCGACGGACACTAAGGTGCAGTCCCGTGGAGTTATTATGGCTTCAAAGTGTAACTGCTGTCATCTACCACAAACCGAAACACTAGACCATGTGCTTGCTACTGGGGAGATTGCAGAACAGGTTTGGCGTTGTGCTTCACTGGCGCTGGGCATTGGTGTACAAACTAGGACCTGGGGGCATCGGGTGGAGGCTTGGATGGTGTGACTCCCCCAAATTCCGCTTGGGATGTGACGGACATTTGAAGCGTCGAGACATGCAACACAAGGTTACCTGCCCCCGTTCATGACATATAAGATGCAATATTCTTAACATGCATCTAGCATTATGCAATATTCGCAGCAGATAATTTTTTCTTTAGCAATACTATGCACCAAACTGAAATATCTCAAATACTTAAAATATTTTTCATACTTAACGACATACTAAACAACTAAGATCACAATAATAGTCCATATGGTTGTGATCAAAAGAGTGCTGGAGATTGAACTCCACAAATACCAGTAGTAACCTGAGGTAACTACTGTACTACCATCTACGTCGCACCATCGCTTAGTCGATCGTTTCCAATTGGTCGATTCCCGTTTCTCCTTCAGATCCTGTAACAAAATCTACCATTCGGGGGGAATGGTAGTTGGGACTACCACAGTGAGATTTGATTACAAATCTCAGCAAGTTAACAGGAAACTTCCACACAGGTTAATGATGCATGCATGGCAGTAAAAGAATGAATGCATAATCAAATCATAAGTAATCATAGCATAACTTGACATACAACATAACATAACTGGCATAACTTAAACTGAAACTGAAGCTTCGCATGAACGTGACTTGAAACATAACATGGACTTGAGACATAGCATGAACGTTGTTCATGAACTTGGAACTTTACATGGACTTGAAACATAACATGAACGTGAATTGGATAATTTGAACATGAACTTGAAACATATTATTGTCTCATGGGATTATCATGATTGTGTGAATGTAAACTTGAGCATAACATAACGTGAAACATGAATTGAACGTGAAATGCATGAACTTGGAATCTTATTCAATAGACTTAATCATTAAAGTGACCATATGGGTGCTACACAGGTCCCCTTGAGCCGTGTGTCCCTGCCGATTACCGCATCACATCATAGGTTTCTATACTAGCTGTGAGTGCGTTAATACGTACTCCACAGTTGTTGTGGTCCCACGTATTCTACGTGTCACAATTGCTGTGTCTCTTGTAGTGTATGCTCCACAGTTGTTGTGGCCTCATGACTTATTTGTTTGTGCCACACTTGCTGTGGACACACGTAACATAATGTGTGGCACCATTGGCGTTAATGTCTGGCGCGCTCAGGTGACCAGCTAATTAGGCCCCATTCGCAACCTGTTGACTATACTTCGTCAACCCAGGGAATTTCATACCTATTTAGACACTCCAGCATGAACAAAAGAGTTCCACTAGGATATTACCCCATCCTAGCGCTTAGGGTCGTGATTGACATGAATAATTTAACTGGCGTACATGACATTTCGTAACGTGACGTAACATGAATGTGACGTAAAAGACAGAAGTCCTGACATAGCATAACGTGACATGAACATAAGATGACAGACATGACATACTTCGAGACATAAATGTAACAGAGAACATTTCATAATATGGCATACATGTAACATGCAACATTTCGTAACACGGCATACCATATAACATACAACATTTTTTAACATGACGTAACATGTGACAGTGAATATTACGTGACATGAAATACATGTAACAAATGGCATACTTAACTTAACATACTTGCAATGTATAGCAATGTATAAAAATACGTGACATAATATCTTGTGTAACAGATGAATAATTCATAACATAATAAATTATGTGTAACAGATAAATATGTAATGATATGGCATGGCACATATGATAACATGCATACATACACTTTAGTTCTCTTATCACTCATACACATTAAACTGATAGTAAGTTAAAAGCTAACTTATCTCAATCTTCGCGCTTCGAGACAAAACTCAAGTGCGATCACGAGAAACTGAAAGTAGTGATTTCTAAAAATTAGAACTTAGTCACTAACAATTTGGAATATAGAAAAATATCAACTTAGAGTACAATTATCATTTTACCTTCTATATGTGGAAAAATGACCATTTTACCCCTAACTTAAGGATTTTGCATGCTAACTCAAAAAATCACCAAAATTTACATACCTTATATAAATTTTGTCCTAAACTCAAATATCAATTCAGAAAAATTTAAAACTAAACACAACCATCAAAACTCTATATGGCTGAAACTTTCAAGGCTATTTCCTTTGATTTTGTTGTAATTCTTTCAAATCTCAACACTCATGATTAAACCAAAATTTTTTCTTCTACTATACTCATAATATATTCCTAAGAATAATCATGTTTTGAATCATGAAAAAAAGTCATCAAAATCACTAAAACCATACTTGAACTTTTTGGTTTTTCTTCTAAGTTCAAAACAGATTTTTGTTTCTAACTTGTTTTGATCAACCTCTTGATCCATGACTTATAAAGATGAGATCTTCAAACCAAAACATCACATGGTTTAAAAAGATGTTCTAAAACAGATCCAAGCATCAAACGCAAGATCACATGGTTAAACATCAACCAAAACATAAATTCAGCCAAGAACATCATCATCACTTTGGCCTAACCGAATATCTCATTGCATAAAATTTCATATCTTCGAAAATAACATCAAATATCTTCAAAATAACATTCTAAAATGTATATAAGAGGCTTAGGATCTTCCAATAAAAATATCAAAACCATTGGAATAAGATTAAACCATAAAAGATTTAAACTTTCTCAAAACAGAAACTGTTTTTCCTCTTCCAGTTTCTAAGTTTCTAGACCTAAGAAAATATTTCACCAAAACTTTTAATCATGCAACAAATCCTCAACCAATAATCATATACACATGTTAACATTACTCCATAAAACTTTCGGACCAAGATCTATTCATTAGCTTGGTCAAAAACTCCAAAATATAACACACTCTCTAGTTTATCACCCAGAATGACCTTTCTGGGGTCTAAACAACGTTTTACCAACCAAATGATCTCCAAATGGAATGAATAAGATATTCACGTAAACTAGACTCCAAAAGAAACAACTTTTATGAAGGAACCTTTGCTAGAAAACACTTACAAAAGCTTCGAAACTGGCGTTCAAAAGAGGTATGAAAAACTGTCCGAGAGTGTCTTTTGTGTTCTATGGAGGAAAAGTGTAAAGGAGAGTTGCTTTTCGTGGGAAGTGGACTGTAGAGCCTCTTACACAAGTTATGGAAAGTGATAGGACTGAAGGAAAGGTTGAGTGTTGGCCTTTTCTTCTCATAAAAATCAGTCCAAGATCTTTTCTCAAGGTGGAGTGTAAGAGTGAAAGAGTGAGGTGGCCCTTTAGCTTTGTATTTCAAGAACCTTCTAGGCCCTTCTTGTAAAGATCTGGCCAGCCAAGTGGGGGTACAAAACTTAGCCATGAAACAATGCTAATGTGGTCAATTTTGTGGGCCTAAATCAAATGGGCCAAAATTTTGGGGTTTAAAGAGGGTTTGGGTTGCTATCAAGCCCAAATCCAATATCATTTATTCATTTGGCCCAATCAATTTTTCAAGGTTAACAAGGTTGGATAATGATGTTCTAATGCAAATTTGAAGGATTAATAGCATGTGGAAGTGATTTAATCAAGTGATTAAACACAATGCTAGAAATCGGATTAGAAAATGTTTAGAGGCCAACTTTAGGGCTTTGGGGAAACCGTTTAGGGTTCCGATTTCAACAATGTTTTTGGACTTTCAATTGGATTCCCACCATTTAGGGTTTTACTAGGATTGAAGCCCTCTTTGATCTGGCACAATTTGGTTGAGCAAATGAAACAAAGTTTTGCTTAAGTGGCATGATTTCATAGCTTGATTCCTTCAAATCCATCAAATGCTCCTCATGGTGCCAACCATCTAATATTATTCACTAAGTGTGGCTAAGATCTTGCCAAGTGTCCAAATAAAATTTCTCTAATCTAATTTGGACATTCCACACTGTGATTTTAAAACACTGCAATTGGTGCGCTTACTATTCACTCCGAAAAAGTGAATTATAAACTTCACACTAAAAATTTATAAATATTCATATTAACCTACAGTGAAAATCTTTTACTGAAATTCAACCTCGAAGTGTCCCTAAAAATAATTTCACAATTTCCAACAGACGTTTCGTCCGGAATTATGAAAATAAGCTATTGCGCCATAAAATCCTAAATAATCCACTGAGTCTAATGGCGTAGACCATAATGCATTTTGACACTTCTAATCACCTCAAATAAATAAAAATCATATTTCTAGCATCATAGTGAGTGATAACATTGACTATATTGACAGACTAAAACCTATGCGATTGGTTGATTCGTAAAAACTTATGGGGTTTTTACGAGATTCCTAAAGTCAATAGAAATTCCACCAATGAATTTCTAGTGGGCTGTTACAGATGGCGTGTGCAAAAAAAGGAATGCAAAAGAGCATTTTAGTGGGCCTGTTACCAAGCGTTATTACTTGGAAATAATGGCGTCGACGCTGTCCAGCCGGGATGAAGGGAGTTCATACCAGTGCTATGGAAATTTGGAGAGCTGTTCAGATATGGCTGGGTATTCTGGTAAATGGTTTGCATGCCAAGAAGGTCTCCAAAGTTTATGCACAGGTCTTGAAGGCTTTGGATATGAATATTCCAGAACAGGTAGTACGTAAACCATTGCAAGTTGTATGGTTAAAACCACCTGTGGGATGGTGGAAATTAAATGTGGATGGAAGTTCTCCAGTTAAACCATCAAAATTATCTGAAGAATAATTGGAGATAAGGGGTGAGTTATCAAAACTCAGTACGCTGAGAATATATACTAGTGTGTAAAACATGAGCATTTATCAGAATTCAGAATGCTGAACAAAATATTTTCTTTCAGAATGCAGAATCAGAATACTTGTTTTCAAAATGCAAAATCATAACATATTACCAAAAATATAATAGCAAAACTTTCAGAAAACATTCTTATGCAAAATTTCCTTTAGCAAAGCATAATTGAACATATTCATCTTATCTTATCATATCAGAACAAAGATCGTGTTTAACCCCCGTGGTAGGGTTGTGCAAATCCCGATAGTTAACCGAGTAGAAATAGAAGGTGAATCTTCCCCTTGTTATTCTCGAAATTCTGAGTGTGCACATAGGAAAGACCTCGCAGAAAACCACTTAGTTTTCAAAGTGGGTGCACTAGAAACAAAAAACGTTGGTACCAACCTGAATAGAGGCCACAGTTTTACACCCGTAGTAAGGTTAGAACATAACAGAATGTTATGCCAAAGGTTTTTAAAAATCACATCATATCATATTAGAGTACAGAACATCTTTAGAACAGAACAAAATCAGATCACAAAAACATAATTTATGCACAAAATTTCATAGTCGCTCTCTTTTGCACAATTCAAAAACAGATTGTCAAAAATGAGCTCATGTCTAAACTAGTCATGACAGAAAATACTTTCTTCTTTAACCAGAATTTCATGAGTAAGGCGGAACAAATAACTGTAGTAGTTCAAATTTCTTTTCATATCCAAACATGTATATTCTAGCACATTTTATTTTTATGCAAAGTCTAGTATAGGAACTCTGCTTAACTGGACTTCTTAACTTCTGAATTTCTCCACAACAGTGTCGAACGAAAATCAAGCGTCACCTATAAGATAATCATGTAACTTCCACAAATTTCCAATCCACGTATTTCAATATCTAAACCTAAAATACCTATTTTAATACCTCAAAACCTAAAATTTCTCATAACTCTAAAATACCATCACTTTCTAAATTCATCATTTTCCACTTAATAACTCTGACTTAAACATTAAATTCTAACTTATTTACTATACAATATAAAATTGGATAACATAATTATATCAAAATCTATTAAAGTGGATCAAGCAAAAATATCATTTAAATAAATAAAAAAAGGCTTAATTGGTATCTGTTTAAATGGGTTTTAAAAAAATAAAATAAAATTTGTACTTACAATTCCCATACGAAGTTCATACTTTAATAATATACTTCAAAATCTTTGTTTATTTTATAAATTTAAATCTAAAAAAACTAAAGTCCTCGTACAACAAAACTAGATTTAATATAACACTCATCTAAGATAGGGTGTTGTAGTAAATCGACTTAAAGTGCATGGGCTATCATGGGAAGGCACGACACAACAAAACTTAAACATTATAAGCTTCCTTATTAAGTCACGTAGTAGAAGCATGCTCACTGTGCAGTAGGAGTTGTGCGAAGAGCAGGGAGGTGGACAGCGACTACGTCGACGGCTAAGTACAGAGAGATAGAGTGATGAGAGAGAGACCCACTGATGAGAGATAGAGAAACAAGGTGAGAGGGAGCAAAACGTGAGGGAAACAAATACGTGAGAGGCATGGGTAGATTCGACATGGGCTTACCGTGCTGATGATGAAGGTGCGGCTGATCAGGGCTGACGAAGAGTGTTCGGACGGTGGTTTGAGGTTAGTTGGGTGGTTTCCCGTCATTCAGAGGAGATCTCGTATGAGGCAGTGGCTGGCGGCAAGGATCCTCTCACGTTACAGTGACCTGTTGGTTTCTGTGCGTGGAGTTGCAGTGGCTAGGTTGTGGCTACTAGAAGGTGGTGAGGCGGCAGTGATAAACAGAGAGAAAAGGGAGAAAAACTGAAACGGCTAATATAGTTTTTGGTTGATGCTGATGAATGTACAAATATATAGACGAATGGATGATCAAAAGAAAACCCTAGAGATGAGAGAGTAGCATACATGCAGTGAGTAAACGGAAGTGAACGTGTAGAACGTGGAGTCTAAAATTATTTTCACGGGCTAGGCTCTTTAACCTGAAAATATTTGGCCCGTGCGTTGATCTAGTATGGGTTAATGCATGGGTCTTTTGTCTAAATTTTTGGGCCTCGACTCAACCTAGAAAAAAAAAATTACACTTATCCCATAAATTTTTCGAGTGAAGATCCACTTGGTCCATTAAAAGATTTTAAACCTATCCAAAAATTATAATCCACCAAAAATATTTTAAGCTCATACTCTATTCCAAAAAACTTTTTACTCGAAATTCCAAATGGGCTTTTCATACCTATAAACCAAAACATTTTGTAAAGCGGCTTGGCTGGGCCCAGGTGTTACAACTTAAAAAATAATCTTATATAATACATCATTAAAAACTCCTCTCTTAAAAATAGGTTTACATATTTTAGTTAACAATATTATTAAAATATTATCTACAGAAATACAATATTTTATGAGACTTAAAAATAAACCCATTTAAATATAAACCCAAATTGATCGCCTAGCTGAAAATATATATCTGGAACATACACTAAGGGTAAACTGGTAATAGTATTCAACTATTAGGTTAACAATTTACATATAGATATATATATATATATATAATGTATAAGAACAAAACCAGAGGATCAAACACACAAAAATAGAACCAAGTATGCGGCGATAGGGGCTTACCCAAGGGAAACCGAGGCACGCGTGGAGGGTTAAGGCGCAATAGGGCTTGCTGGAGGGACTGTGGTGGTGCAGCTGAAGCGTAGGAGTGCGGCGGACATTCTGTCGAGCTTGGCTGAGCACAAGAGAAGAGAAGGAGAGGTGAGCGAGAAAGAGGGTGGTGAGAGAGGGCGAGTAAGCTGAGAGATACTCACCATGACGGGTTGCTACGGGCTGCGGTGGCCTATTGGTGTCCAGCATCCTTTTCCCTGCGAGTGGCAACAGGTTGGAGCGGTGGTTCGGTGGGTAGGATCTCTATTTTGGGTGGCTAAAAACATAGGAGTTCGTGGGTGGTGTTTTCTTTCAACGGCTGGGCGACGATGGTGAAGGGCAGTGGGGTCAGGACAGAGGTTTTCGTGGGGTGGATGAACCGGGCGGCAACTATGTGGAGGTGTCGATTGGCTGTTGGCCGTGTGTGGGTAATGCTCATGATTGCTGAAGGTGCCTGAATGGTGGACGTTCCCAACACAACAGCTTGTTGCTGCGATTGTGAGGAGTTTGCTCTCGGTGGTGCATGGCTGCGACGAAGGTTGAAAGCTTGCGGAGGAACTACCATGACTTACGGCAACAAGGAAAAACCCGAGAGGTAGATGAGAGGTGGTTTGAGGAGGGTGGTGGCTTGTGGTGGACGATGGTTTAAAGCCCCGTTCCCGGAGGTCCGTAGAGTTAGCTCCTATTACTCAAGAACATCTTCAATAATCAATAATAAATAAACAGAAACTCCACAAATCTGTGTCCCTCCATAGAAATACTAAACAAAAACCTCAATAAAATAAATAACATCTCCACAAAGACTCAAATTATTCATAACTTGAAGTACCAAAATAACCGTTAGAGATAAAACTACTAAATATGATCCTCCAAAATACTTGTACCCTTAGGACTGATTCATCTATGATCATCATACTTTTCCAATACTTCATACTCTTGTTCTCCAGCTGAACCATAAAAAAATATCTGAAAAATGTTATGGAGATACGAGGTGAGTTATCAACAACTCAGTAAGCAGAGAACATATACTATTGTGTACACATGAGCATTTATAGAGTTCAGAATGCAGAACAAAATACTTTCTTTCAGAATGCAGAATCAGAATATTTGTTTTCAGAATGTAGAGTCAGAACATGTTATAAAAAATATTAGAGCGAAAGTTCAAAAATATTCATAACCAAAATCCCTTTGGCATAGCATAAACTGAAACATCACATCTTTTCTTATCATATCAAAATAGAGATTATGTTTAACCCCCGTGGTAGAGTTGTGCAAATCTCGACGACCAACTGAACAGAAACAGAATGTGAATCTTCTCCTTATTATTCTCGGAGCCCCGAGTGTGCACACAGGAAAAGCCACGCAGAAAACCACTTTGTTTCAAAGTGGGTGCACCGAAAACAGAAAAGTTGGTACCAACCAGAACAGAGGTCACAGTTTTACACCCGTGGTAAGGTCAGAACGGAACAACTTTTCTGTAATTATCTTAATACTTGCTCGATTAAATTCTTATTCGGTACGAATTCGATTAAGTGGATATTGATAGTTTTGGGAAATGATGGTATTTTGAGAATTATGAGAATTTTAGGTTTTGAGGAAAAATAAAATAGGTCATTTTAGCAGCATAGGCTTAAATATCAAAATATGTGATTAATAAGAAATTTAAGAGAATTACATGATTATTTTATAGGTGACAATTAATTATTGTTTGACATTTTTTAGGAAAATTCCGAAAAAGCTAAGAAGTTCAGGTAAGCGGGATTCCTATGCTAGACTCTGCATAAAAATCAAAATGAACTGAGGTTGATTTATGAAAATGTGCATTATATGTTTTGAAAAGAAATGTGGAAATAGCCTCAGTTATTTGTTTGTCATTACTCATAGAATTCTGATGAAAGAGAAAGCATTTTTGTCATGACTGGTGTAGACATGAGTTTATTTTTTACATTCTATTGCTGACCTATGCAAAAAGAGCGAATATGAAGATTTGTGCATAATTATGTAAATATGCTTTGGATCTGCTTTGATTACGAAGATGATATGATTTTGTTCAATACTCTGTTTGGATAAGATGTGATTTCTGAAAACCTTTGGCATGACTCTTTGATTCTGAATTTGATTATGTTTCCGCTCTGTTCAGTTATAGCCCTGCCACGGGTTATAATAGTGGATATGGCCCAACCACGGGTAATAATAGTGGATACGGCCCAACCATAGGTAATAATAGTGGATACGGCCCAACCACAGGTTATAATAGTGGATACGGCCTAACCACGGGTAATAATAGTGGGTACGGCCCAATCACGGGTTATAATAGTGGATACGACCCTGCCACAGGTTATAGTAGTGGTCTTTATTTTGAGTGCACACCTTGGTGACAGAGTGATTTATGCTTTGCTTGGCTATCCGCAGATGTACAACCCTACCACGGGGGTTATACATGGCTTCTGTTCTGACATGATATTCTGATGATGGTGATGATCATTTATGCTATGCCAAAGTATATTTTTGAATGAAATTATTTCTAAATCTTCACTCTGATATTTTGATAACACTTTTTGCTTCCGCACTCTGAAAATGAAAATGTTTTGTTCTGCATTCTAATCTCTGTAAATGCTCATGTTTACACACTGGTATATGTTCTCTGCTTACTGAGTTGTTGATAACTCACCCCTTATCTCCAATTATTTTTTTCAAATAATTTTGATCATTCAGCTGGAGAACAAGAGTAGGAAGTTTTAGCAAGGTGTGACGTCCGTAATGGAATAAGTACCCGAGGGTACAAGTGCTTAGTTGATAGTCGTAGTTAGAAAACTAATTTATTTTGGTTATTTTGATTTGATGAATTCAGGATATTTTCGAGTTTTGGAGAGTTTTTAATTTATGTTATTGAGAATTTATTGGTTGTCCCCATGAAGGAACATAGATATTAGGGTTGATTAAACGGATTAACATTTTATGGAGTTTTCTGGATTTTATAGTTGTGTTATTGAAGTTTGATGTTAAGTATTAAGAGGTAACTCTCCGGATCTTCGGGATCTGGGCGTTACACCAACCACATGATCAAGAATTGTCCTCAAAACATGCCTGGAGGTGCAATGACGCCAGATGGTAGATTAAAGACCCCTATAAAAGCTAAGGTCTATGCCATTACACTGGGAGAAGTAGACTTGGAAGCTGACGAGCCGATAGATGCGGGAGTGATTACTGGTAACATTTCCAACTTTGCCTTAACTGATAGCTAGTATATGTTTGAGAATCTTTGAGTAACCTTAGTTATCCTATTAGGTAAGGTTAAATTGAAGTAACACCTGGTTTGTGCTTTGTTTGATTCGAGAGCATTGACATCCTTTGTCTCTGTTAGTTGTGTAAAATGATGTGTGCTAGAAGAGGAACCTTTGTCCCAGTGAGTTTTGGTAGCCATTCCAGATGACAAAATAGTTGGATGCACCCGGGTAGTAAGGAATTGTACATTGGAAGTTGCGAGTCTAACTTTGACTGATGACTTGATTGTTTTCCATTTAATGGAATCCGATCTGATCTTAAAAATGTATTGGTTGTCGAAGCATTATGCTAAGATAGACTATCGAGGGAGAGAAGTGGTCTTCGACTTACCTGCAAAGGATAGGATCTTTACATGGGAGAAACTGTTAGGTTAGATCCATCAATAGTAACAACGGGACAAGTCAAGAAGAGCTTGACAACCGGAGCTACTGCCTATCTTGTGATGATGACAAACGTGACGGAGGAGCCTAAGGGAGTTCAAGGAATCCCAATGATAGAATACTTTCCTAGAGTTTTCGCAGATGATTTACCTAGACTACCCCCAAACCGAGAGACGAAGTTTGTGACTAAGTTTGAACCCGCAATAGCCCTAGTGCACAAGGCACCATATCTTATGGCCCCAGCAGAATTAAAGGAGCTTAATGTACAAATCAAAGAACTTCTAGAAAATGGTTTTATCCGCCTTAGTTCATCGCATTGGAGAGCACCGATCTTGTCTGTTAACAAGAAGGATGAAACTCTGAGGATTTGTATAGATTATAGGGAGTTGAACAAGGTGACAATAATGAACAAATATCCCTTGTCGAGAATGGATGATTTGTTGCATCAGTTACAAGGAGCTTCGATATTCTCAAAGATTGACCTATGGTAAGGATATCACCAACTCAAGATTAGAGATCAGGACGTACCTAAGACTGCCTTTTGAACTCAATATGGACATTTCGAGTTTTTGGTCATGCCTTTCAGATTGACAAATGCTCCAGCAGCAGTTATGGATTTGATGAATCGAATTTTCAGGCAGTACCTAGATAGTTTTGTAGTGGTATTCATAGATGACATATTGATATATTCCCAAAGTGATGAAGAACATAAGGAGCATCTAAGGATTGTGTTGGAAATAGTGCAAGAAAATCAACTTTAAACCAAGCTTAATAAATGTGAGTTCTGGCTTAGGGAGGTGAAATTTTTGGGACATGTCATTTCTAGCAAAGGAGTGGCAGTAGACCCTGCTAAGGTATATTAACATGGAAAAGTTTCACTTTAACATGTTCCAATCTTGAAGGATAATAGATAACAATCATGGCAAGGGTGAATCAAAGCATAAAATTGTTACAACATCACATGAACTGAAACACTCAACCTTGTAATAACCGGATCTTCATGACACATGAAATATCAACATAACCTCTAGCAAAACTGAAACATGTGCATGTGAATCATGGCATTTTCAACATGGATTCGAAACATATAACCTTTTTAATGATGTTATACAAAATCACAATAGAGTATTCAACCAAGTAAAGCATCGAATAACAATCAAAAGTAACAATAATAAAGAAAGGATTTACCCAAATATATACACATGTTAACCAAACTAAGTTGAGTGATTACTTACAAAAAGACCTTGGGCGTGAGGCTCCTCCCCCTTTATATAGAACTCTTCACGAAATCCCATTGGTTGTTAGCGATCCATTGCACGAATGACAAGTGTCGTGTGACTTTTCCCCTTGGCCAAATGTCCCTTCCTCTTCCTCCTCATTGGATTGCTTTGGGAAGGCTAAAATGGACATGGATGTAGCGTGTAACCCCCCTTAGCCGAACCTCTTGGTCTTCCAAACCCCTTCTTCTCTTGTATAGGTGCAATGTATATTAGCACAAAAGAGTAAAACAAGTACAAAGTCTCTTCATTTTCCAAAAAGTGATGCATGCATGTGTGTGACATGGCATAGGCATGTGTATGCCTCATTGTCGTCCACTTCCACTCAATTTCCCATGAAGATCATTCATCTTCCAGTGCTCCTTCCCTAGGTGGCTTTTTCAAATACCTAAGGCTCCCCTTTGTAACCCTAATGTGACATGTGGTGCATAAGTATATGTCCTTGACTGTAGTGGCCTAAAGTCTAGGGTTAGGATAATCATTTTATCCACAAGTCCTTTCCTCTTCCTTCTTGAAACACTCCTCTACTAGTGCATGGTTGACAAGTGGCAACATGTCAAAAAAGTCACTTGAGTGGGCGTGTGGGTGAGGGAATCCAAAAATCCATTTTGTCCCTTGGGCTTCCCTATGTAAATCTCTTGAAAAGATCTCCTTTGTGTCTTCCCTAGGCGCTACTCCCCATGAAGATCCTTTTGGAACTCAAACAATTGCCAAATCGCATGGGGTGTGCATGTGGGTGAGTTGGCCAAGTGGGCTTTGGCTTTCTCTAGGTCATCCCATGATTTTCTTCTTTTAGAAGCCTTCTTGCATGAAAGACAAGTGGCAAACCAAAGGGCTTGTCACTAGGGTTGGCGTGCATGCCTCCCTTGGCTTCCCAAACACTCTTCTCTCTTCCCCTTAGCCCACTTACACGTCTAGATTCATGGGCCTTATATGCGTGACAAATGGCACAAGCCTCATGGCTTAGGCGTGTCCCTATGGCTCTTCTAGGGTTTTTGGGCTCAAGCTCACTTAGTTGGCCAAATTCTAGAGGTTTGAGTGGCCATTTCTCTTGGGCTTTGGATGCTAAACTTCAAGTTCAAGGCCTTTATCCAACTAGAACTAATTTCATGGCCCTAAAATAATATTAAGGCAATGAAAAAAAATATGGATGAAATCTAACTAGGTTTGGGTTATCACATACATGCCACGAATGTCATGCCATCTATTACATGAGTTTGTCAAGAGCTACGTCTAGGTTATGCATTAATCTTTTATTTTATCACGGGCCCAAGAGCTAGGATAGGTAATTTGTAACGGCCCAACCCCGAGGATCTGGAGAGTTAACTCATGTTAACTGGTAATCAACTCCTACACTGCTAATATACTTCCAAAAACTCTAAATCAAACGTAAACACTTCAATTTTAATTAACTACACAAACTCATATATCAAATCCTCAATACAGTGACCCCCAAAAATATCAACTTCTCTACATGTCACTTAACCTCACATCTCAACAATATAATTAACAAAAATCACCAATACTCATTGGAAACTTTCTATTCATAATCCACTATTCTTAAGTCATCTTACCCAATGCTTCATAGTCTTGATCCTCATCTAAAAAATCCAAATCATCTGAAAATATTGTGAAGATAAAGGGGGTGGCAGAGTAGAGGGCGGTTGAAGGCCAAAATGTTCAAAATGAAAATGTTGATGGTGGGGCTTCACCGGTGGCGGATCGGAGCTGGGGATGGGTGGTTTAGGTTCCTTGGAGGTCAAGGATGATGTGGTGAAGAGATGGTGGCCGGAGGTGGCACGACGGCGGCGCTGGAACAAATGGTGGCCGCGACTTTAAGTAGTGCGTGGAGGTTAACGGTGGAGTGAGAGGGGCTGAAAATCGGAGGGTGAGGTCGCCGGCCGGAGAGGAAGAGAATGGGAGGGCGGTGTTGACCACGGCGGCACACGGCGACAGTGGCTGGAGGACGATGCACGGCTGGAGAAGGGAGGGGCTGCGCGCGGGAGAGGAAAGAAGCAGAGGAGAAAATAAGTAGAAAAAGAAAGAGAAGGAAAAGAAAAATAGGAGAAAAAAGAAAAAGGAAAAAAGGAAAGGGAAAGAAATGAAGTCCAGTCCTCACAACTTGGGTTACAAAATTGATCCAACGAAAATGATTTCAAAACAATAAATTTAAATAAAATAACTTAAACGTAGTGACGAGTTAAAATAAAATAATAATAATAAATCCAACAATACAAAACTTTTAACGTCCAATATTAAACTGATTTAAAGCAAAGAGCAATTTAAATGCAAAACGATAATTAATACCAAGAAAGCACATCAAGGTAAATTTCACAACTTAAAAAAATTATGAAATAAACCAACGAGAAATCCAATAAATTTTAAAACAAGAGAACCAATATTTAAATTAATTAAAATAATCCTTTAGTTAAAATACACTAAAATACATGGTATCACATAATTATCCTAGTGGAACTTCTTTGTCCATACTGGGGTGTTTAAATTGAATGTGGAATTCCCTATGTTAATGAAGTATAGTCGACAGGCTTTGAATGGGACCTAAGTAACTAGTTACTACATTAAAGTCATGCACCCAACGCCGGTGGCACCAACTACACATTTAACAGTTTTATTAGTTTAGTTAGCGTGAGGTACTCACAGTTGGTGCAGATGCTTGTGAAGTGATGCAGCACCGGTAGAAGCACATGACCATTGGGTAGTCGTGGATCATTGCAGTTTCACGTTAAAGAAACATGTATATGTAACAAGGAGGTCATGTTCATGTCAATTCATACCATGTTCAAGTTAGGTCATGCCACATTCAATTCAAGTCTTGTCAAGTTCATGTATAGCCATGTTATTTACAAGTCATGTCATGCATGTTCAAGTGCATGCCATGATTCTTATATGTCATTTTATCATCAGACATGCCTTTTTATACTATTGGTATGTAAGTAGTGTACTTGTCGAGACTTGTAAAAAATTTCACTTGGTAGTCCCAACTACCATTCTCACCACAATGGTAGATGATGTGTTAGGAGATAGAGGATCCAACCAGCTGGACAAGGGAGTTGGTGCTCCAACTTTTGGGTTTCATTTTGGCACTTATTGCCAAGCTGGAAGAGCAGCTTGGTGTTTAGTTTCAGTAATTGTGTTTACTTCTCTACTTATGGAGTGATGTCTTGAGTATATGTTTTGATTCAGACTTACTGTATAACTCTGGTTATGTGAATATTTATGAGGTCATAATTATGCTTTGGGATATAGCATTCTGGTACTTGTGTATTGCTAAAAAAAATTATCCACTATGAATACTGCATATTGTTAAATACATCCTAGGTGCATTGCACCTTTAACTGTCATGAATGGGGGTGTGTGACCTTGTCTTGCTTGTTTCGATGCTTCAAACTCCGTCAAATCCCAAGCAGAGTTTGAGGGCATCACACATATGAATGATTGGGATGCACCAAAGTCAAACAAAATACTTGCATTGTTAGGGACAAAATGTGCCAGGCCCAGCCAAGTGGATGACCACTAAGACAGTGTTGGGTAATGTGGGGTGAATATTGTTTGTAAGAGGCATTGTGTTATCTCTGTAACTTCCTCCTTTCTACAAACATGAATAACTATTTCACACACTATGCCTTTAGCTGTATTTACTCGCTAAGCTTAAATGCTCTTAACGTTTTCGATGCTTTAACTATATTCTATACCTAATAATGAGACCCTGTGTTGGAACCCTTGATATTGGTGTGTGTGGGTGTGAGAGTAAGGAGTCAGCGTGAGTCCCTATTCATGGTATGGGTTGAAGAATTCCTTGGGACCATTTTGCGAAGCGTTACCACGTACATCACATAAGAAAGAGAATGCCTCGTGGGGAGTGGGGTGGAACGAAGTCGTACTTGGCCCCACTTTATAGTAGGCACGGGGGATCCCCTAGTGTTTCACTTGTTGGTGTCTTCTTGTTGGTTACGACCAGATATAATAGCATCGCTTGCGAAACAAGCTTCGATGTGTGTGTGCCTATGAGCAATGAGCACCTGTGTGGCGAATGAATGCCTATGTGCAAAGCCTATGAACAAATACTGATGTGATGAGCAACTATGTGGAGAAAGAATATTACTTGACTGAAATAGGCCGACTACTAGTTTTTACTGGTTTCCTAATATATGGAGATGGGTAACTCCTCATGATAATAGTATTAATGTGTTTTTATCTATTTTGCATAAAGAAATGGCAATGTCCCGAGAGGGTGATTCCTCGTTATACCTATACGTATATGTTTTCACTAGAGGGTGATTCCTCTCTTGGTTTCGAGGATGAATGTAATAGTATGGGTGGGGGTGGTTACTCTCCACGCATATACATGTCCCTCCAGTATTTACATGAGATGTCTTCATAGCATCTTTGGTAGCATTATCTCTCATTAGTAGTCTTATCATAGCTGTCTAACCTACCTATGGTTTCGTTCAGAGAACCATAGATTTTGATGTAGGAATAGACCCTAGCATGGTGCTTGAGGAAGAGGAGTCAATCTCGCCCGACTGTTGATCAAGGAGGCTAAGGCTCGTCTTAGCACCAGATTTCCTTTGGGGTGTTGACCAATAGGCCAAAATCCTTGGCACTACAGAATGTGATGACTCGATATTCTTTTTTTAGTTTAACTATAATTTCTATCCCAATGTTTGACTAGTTGGTGTCCATAAGAGATCACTTGGGCCTATTAGCCTAGGCGTCTGTGGCCGCCCGCTTCCAAAGAGTGGTAGTGTCCTAAGTATGCTCTCCATCTCCTCCCCGAGCACACATCTCCTAATTATCTGGTCCGTGCAATGCCGGTATAGAAAAGGTTCCTCCCAAAAATAATATTTCAAGTTGGAGAAGAACTTCTTCTTTTGTTGATATGTCATCACGGCAAGTAGAATTCTGGACACCAAATCATTTACCATGGAACGACTTGTATAGCCATTAATTGCTCGTCCGGGAAGGTCTCATTAATTGGGAATTCTCCTCATCAACTGCCTCTTTAAGCTCAAGACGAGATAAGCGGTCGACCACTACATTATCAGTACATTTCGTATCTTTTATGTCTAAATCAAACTCTTGTAATAGCAAAATCCATCTTAACAGTCTTGGTTTTACATCTTTCTTCGATAGAAAGTATTTAAGAGCTGAGTGATTGGTGTAGATGAGCACCTTTGAACTTATCAAATAAGAACTGATCGAAACACTCAAATATGTCCAGGCTGTCTCTTAGTGTATTCCGAACTTGAAGTTCTTGTGGATTCCTTCTGTGATTTCTTTCTCTTTTACTTTATCAAAATAACTTTCAAGCCCTTTCCTAGTCGTTGCCCATTATGTCATTTAGGTTGGTCTTTTAAGTTGATTGGTTAGACTAGTTGCCCAATCTAACCGCACAGAACCTTGTCTCCAAGTTTTCTCACCCCAAAGGTAAAATATCTCCCTCATCGCTTAACTCTTGTCACCAATTCTGGTCACCATGGAGTCTCCTTGCCTAAATCTCCTTGCTCTCTACATATCTCATTATCTCTCGTCGATCTGGATCCGTAGTCTCTTCTTTGATACCAAAATGCTCTCTTTTCGCCCTAAATCTTCTCATTCCTTCAAATCCAAGCAAATAAAGAAAAATATATAGAAATAAAATAAAACCAATAGTATTGAAGGAAAACTGACTCTTGTCATAAATAAAAGAGTAATAAAATCACATAGAAATCACACTTATCAGGAGATATGCATTTCCTTCCGTATAAAGCTTCATAAGGTGCCATCTGAATGGTGTCTTGAAAGTTGTTATTGTATGCAAACTCAATCAATGGCAAGCGCTTTTCCCAATTGCCTTTTTCTTGTATCGCACATGCTCTTACCATGTCTTCTAATGTCTGAATTGTCCGCTCTGGTTGCCCATTCGTGTTAGGGTGATAGGCACTACTAAATTTCAACTCGATGCCTAGAGCGTCCTGAAGGCCTTGCCAAAAAGAGAGGTGAAACACATATCCCTATCAAATACAATTATTTTCAGAACTCAATGTAGTCGCACTATTTCTGATATAAATAACTGAGTTAGTCTCTCTAATGAGTCGGTATTCTTTATTGGCAGAAAATGAGCACTCTTAGTTAGGCGATCGAGTATAACCCAAATAGAATTATTCCTTGCCGAGGTCCTTGGAAATCCGACTACGAAGTCCATAGATATATCCTCCCATTTCCATTCTGAGATTGAGAGTGATTGTAGTTCTCCAGCAGGTTGTTGATGCTCAGCCTTAACTATTCTACAGACAGAGCATCTATTAACATACACTGCTACATCTTTCTTTAAGCCTTCCCACCAAAAGTGTTGCATTAAGTCCCGATACATCCTTGTGCTTCCTGGATGAGTCATGTATGTAGTCTGATGTGCCTCTCATAGTATTTTATCCTTGATCTCTAGATCTAATGGAATTACCTTCCGGTTATGGTAATACAACAACCCATCATTCTTAAGGGTAAATCCTTCTAACCCGCCCTTCCTCTCTACTTTCTGCCTAACTTCTGCCCATTTGGGATCTTCTATGTGACACTCTGAATTTTTGCTAAGATTCCATTTGTAATTCTTGTGGATATTATTTATCTTTTAACTTATTTATTTGGGTTATTGGCAAGTGTTAGAAGGATCCTTTATGCCACTTTCTATTTTGTTGGATTGGATCTTGGAGTTTTAACTTAGAAATGCCCACAAGAGGGAAATAAAAGAAATAGGGCACGTAGGAATTCCGCCCATTAAGAATTTTGACCTTGAAAGGCCCAAGTTAACCCATTGGATAAGGAGGAGGCACCACTTGGCTTCAAGAAGGACTTTTTGATCATTTTAGGAAAAACACTTCTCATTCGGAACTTTGAGAAAAGGCAAGGATGACACTTGTCAAGCATGCATTGGATTTCTAGAAGAAAAGTAGAAGAAGCAAAAAGATATAGAGTTTCAGTTTTTGGAAGGGCTAGGTGCCACTTTTGCAAGGCACAAGTTTTTAAATGGACACATGTCAAGCTTAAGGCAAAAAGTGACTTTTAGAGTCCCAAGATGTGTCATACTTGGGAAGACAAAAAGCATGTTCTAGAAGGCTTTTTGTAAGGGATATGGAGCCTATGACTGATGGCAACAAGGGGAGGAGAAGAGATCCAAAAGGTAACCTAGGTAATGACAGGAGCACTATATAAAGGTGTAGCCGAAAATGGGAGAGTTTTTTCCACAAAAATTCTCTTGCTTTTGCTTAGAAGTTTCGGCCACCACCTTTTCTCTCTCAAGTCTTCACTTTCTCACACTTTCTCTCTAGCCAAACACCACCATTCTCGAATATTATCAAGATTTTACCTTCCATATTTCGAGTAGGAGCTTAACACCGAAGGTAAGAATCACTTCACTTCTTTTCTTGATGCACACACACGACCAAGTGAAGAACTCATCTAGTCATTTTGGGTTTTAGGGTTTTCTTACACAAACACACATTTTCACTCTAGAAACTAGGGTTTTCTCTTCATGGAAGATGGAACCTGAGATGTTCTTGATGTTTTGAACACGTGATCTAGGGTAGTGCAAGGTTCAGTTTTGGCTTAAAAGGAAAACTAGGGTTTGAACCTCCAAAGGTTTCGGCTTTGATGTTTTTGGCATGAGAAAAAGATTTTGAAATTCTTAGACACTCACACCCACTCATATTTTGAGATTAGGATTTTGGTTGATGTCTTCTAATACATCACACTATACTTTTCAGATTCTTGCTAGTTTATTCATTGGACTTTTATAAGCAAACTTCCAACTTATTGTGTAAACTCTTTCTAGTATTTTATTGCTTGAACTTGCCATCTTATTATATGCATATACTCGGTTCATATATTGTGTAACCTCTTGTTTGTATTTCATTGCTTGAATCTTATTATCTTGATGTAAATGTATTCGGTTTTGGTTAAAGTAATGAAATGCCATGTTTTGTGATGCTTTGGTTGAAGAAAATTTCGAGTATGCCAGCAAGGGTTTCGGTTTTACATTGTATATGTGCTAAGTATGTTTGTTTTGACATAAGATTGTGTGGAAGCATGAGTTTATAAGTTGTAATGATGAAAATCCGTGTTTTGGAAGGCTTGGATGTCACCAAGTGTGAGTTGAATGTGTTTACATGTATTCGTTATTGATGGCATGTTCTAATATTTTCAAGCATGATGCACGATGCATGTTGTTGTTGGGACTATATGGTTCGGCTTTTTCATGTTGCATGAGTATGATAAGTGCTTCATCGTACATATATGTCTCATGCATTTGGATCTATGTTTTCAAAAGAAAGAGTCAATGTATATTTTATCACGACCCCAAATGCTAGGAAGGGAAAAGGCCCTAGTGGAACTCCCTGTCCACTCTGAAGTGTTTAAAGTCCTGTGGAGACCCTTGGGTTGACGAAGTACATCAACGGGCCTCTAATGGTTCCTATGGAAGGATACTAGAGCGAGGTTGCACCTAAAGCTAGTAGATGCAATATGGTGAAGGTGAAATAAGGGAACTGCCATAAATGAATATTTTTATGATATGATGTAGTCACCTCGATCATGTGGATCGATGGTTGATGTGGTAACTAGCAGGGAACACATGGTGCATAGGGTAACCGTGAAGTATCCAATCATGTGAATTATATAATATGAGCAAAGCATTTGAGCTCTATGACATTATATGTTATGATATGCCATGATACGATAGATATGCTATGTTATGATATGAAATGACATGCAATGATATGAAATGATGAGATATGATCTCAATATGATATGATATGAAATGATAAGGAAATGGCATGATATGTTATTATATGAATAAGAACCCGAGCTCAAATGATATGAACATGTAATAAGAGCTTAAAAGATGAAAGGTTGTTTTATGAGAAAGTCTATGTTACATATGTCAAGGTTTTACGTCAAAGTACATGTCCATGCATTCATTTGTGGTCTGCTTTTATATGCTTGTGTTATCTGTGGTGTTGACTGTTTACTTGCTGAAATTTCTTGAAATCTTATTGTATCAGTTTCCACTACCATTCCCCCACTTGGAATGGTACAAGTTGTAATAGGTATAGGAAACCCTGATGACGAAGCAGAAGAGGACAACACTCCCTCCGGACAGGAGAGTGACCAATTGATTATTGAAGTAATTAAACTCATTGATGAGTTTAAGCGACTCAAGAACGTTGGCAAGGACCGGTTCCTAGAAAATAGGTCGAAGCCTGAAAAGCCTTGGAGACTTCAGATGGAAATTTTTGAGGATTAGACAATATTTTGAAGGGTCCCGTGTTTTGGGAATAACGTTAAGATACACTACTTGTTTTGGAAATCTTTTGAAAAACATAACTCTTATTTTGAAGTGCTTATGCTTATATGAAAGCTTTTGGGATATTTACACTTATTGGTACCATGTGTCTTTGTTATTTAGCCATCGTGCTTAAGTGGATAGAAAAGAATTTTTCCGCTACGACTTTTATTGCATATTGCTAGATGTTAGATCCATTGAATCTTAACAATCATGTATGAGGGGTATGTAGCCTTGTGTTACATGTCCCGACGCATTCAGTCATCGATAATCAAACTCCTCTTTCAACCTATCCCAAGTCAAACTAGTGATATGACCAAATTCCCTTACTAGTAATTGTCTCTTGGTGTCCCACGAGATGCCAGCTTCCCCTTGAAGCAGATACCTGCGTACTGTACTTTCTGCTCTTCCATACAGCCTCTGATCTCAAAGGTCCTGTCGAGATCTAGTAGCCACTTGTTGGCTTTTAGGGGTCCCTCAATGCCCATCAAACTAGGGTATATGTAAATCAAGAATTTCTCATACGAACAACCTCAGTTTTCCTACCTCTCAACTTGAGGGTTCCATCTTAGAATTAACTCCTGTTGCTGCCAACTCACACCCTCCATCCAAATTTTCATATGGTCTCCATCATATGAAAATTTACGTCTGCCAACTTGCACCCTCCATCCAAACCATGATCCTGCTCACAATTAATATTGGAGCCTTCGGGGTTACTTTCCCCTCTTTCACGTGACGTCCTATCACATACGTGCGTCAAATCCAAATCTTTGCTTCATGATTCAAGCCTACCTGATTTAAAATCAAAACCTATATTTTGGTATATACCTAAGGACATGTGGGTTTATCTAAAGACGTAATTGCTTTAATACCACCATTTGACGCCCCAACCTCTGCTGGGGATGTAACAAAGGCTTAGAGCATCGAGACATGCAACACAAGGTTACATACCCTCGTACATGATAGTTAATATGCAGTGCATCCTAGAAATGCAGCTAGCAGTATGTGTGAAAATGAACCTATGCCAGAAGAACTAAATCATCCCAATAATATTGATTAAAACATAAGTTTGAAATCATCAAGTAGCTTAATCTTAGTACAAAATACCAAGCTTCCAAAAAGGAATCTAAACCAGCTACTTCATGCATTCTATGGCACGAAGGGTTAGATCTAGAAATATCAAAATAAGATCAAGTCTCCTTTCGACGTCTGGTTCCTCCTCAATCTTCTTGATCCACTGGTCCATTGGGTCCATCTGTATCTACAACTTTTATCATTTCGATTGAAATGATAGTGGGTCCACAAAGGGTGAGAGTTACTTGAAATCTCAGTAAGTTAGACAACTAACGTGCACAAATATAGACTATGCATGAGGAATGATAAACATGAAATGCATGCAATGCAGAAAAACTGTATTCGCATTTAGATTTCTCCAAAAAGTATACTTCTACTGCACATTTTCTTACAGAGAACATAATTTTACTTCCATCATAAAAACTTAGTCTTTCATCAAGAATTACATAAAATTATGGAATTAACGTAACATATGGTATCATCACAGTTCTCCATATGCACTATGAATACCTGTCGGTGACCGTAGTACAACTCACGTTGAAAATATATTGTCTATAAACTCTTTCTCTGTAGCACCCCCAACCCCCGCTTGGGATTTGGTGGTGACTGAAACACCGGGACATGTAACACATGGCTACACACCCCTCGTACATGACATATAATATGCAATGCTCCTAGGTATACTAGTAGTATGCAATAAGTAATGCAACATAATATATATGGTTCGTGTGAAACTAGGCAACACCTAAAGCAATTGCCTTAGCACTTGGTACCTTAAAACTATGCATAACACAAACATTGCCATCAACATAACATTTCATATCAAAAGTACCCAAAAGAAGGATACGTATATTTTTCCCAAAACACAAGACCATAAAAACTTGTTTCCACAAAAGTTAAACCTCAAGTCATGTCTTTTTCTACAAAATATTCTAGGTTCCCATGGTCACTCTTTTTTTTTTCACCAAAGTTCATCATAGTCCGGCATCTTCCTCTTCTCCAAAAAAAGGTCATTGTCCTTATTTTGTAGCCTATTCATCTGTTCTATAAGCTGCAAGGCCTCATAAATGAGTCAATCGACATTCTCTATCCTATCCAATAGAGAGGGCCCAGTTGAGCTCTCATTAGTCTTGGGAAGCTCCTCGTTAGTCGAGGGTACCTTGGTCCTCTTGCGTTTCATCATCTAAACTTGTAACAGCTTCTACCATTTTGGATGGGGAATGGTAGTAGAAACTACCACAATGAGTTTTCGAAAAATCTCAACAAGCAAGCACACAAGATACAATGATTAACACAAGCATACAAGTGGCAAACTGTGGAATGCATGCATTAATATGTACTTGAGACGTGACGTGACCCAAAACTCGGCTTATGCACCTGAGCATTTACAGAAAACATGTAACATATTCTTTGTACTTTTCGAAAAACTTTCTTTTGGCATCATTTCATATCTTGTTAATCACGTGATCTGGAACGTATTATGTCATATCATACCATATCATATCACGTGATTTGTATCATGTAAGCTCATTGCCATTTTCATATAACACATGGTGGACACATCACGGCTCCCTTATGCACTGCTTGTTCCTACTAGTTACAGCACCACCAACGGTCCATACACCGTGGTGAATACGTCTTATTCATATTCATTACAACATGATAGTACTTCGTCGAGTTATAAGCCTTAGTCATGGCACCTACTAGCATTAGGTGCTAGATTGCTCCAGCATCCTTTCCAAAAATATCCATTCAAGGCACACCAACTGTTCTTTGTCGATCCAGGAGTTACCACTCTATTCTTAAGCACTTCATAGTGGACATAAGAGTTCCACCAGGACATTCCCATGTCCTAGCATTTGGGGTCATGATAACACATTTTAGACACTTTTCTTTTTTTCTTTCAAAAAGACCATTTACCCAAATGCATGTGACATGAGACTTAAGACGTGTTCCTTCTTATACTAGACATGTGACATGTGAGATGGCCTTGCTTCTATTCATAAAACATAACATATGCAAATCATAGCATGATAACATAGGACACGTGATATATCAAACAACTTCGTGAACATAGCAAAATATGTCTTGGCCAAAACATCAAAGGCATGTGATCATAGAGAAATTTCAATTTAACATGTTCCATACTTGAAGCATAATAGACAAAAGTCATGGCATGGATGAATCAAAGATGAAATCATAGCATCATCACAAGAATCTGAAACACATAACATCACAAAAATCGAATCTTCATGATATGTGAAACATCAACATAACCTCAAGCAAAACCGAAACATATGCATGTGATTCATGGCATTTTCAACATAGATCTGAATCATATAACTCCCTTCATGATCTTATACAAAGTTAAAATAATATAATGAACCAAGCAAAACATAGATTAACAATCAAAGTTAATGAGAACAAAGAAAGATTTACACAAACATATACGTATGTTAACCAAATTAGGTTGAGTGTATACTTACAAAAATCCTTTGAGAAAACAAATAGCCAGTTGTAAATTGGATGTACAACTCGTTAGGACAAGGGTTTCAAAACCCTAATCCGTGTGCATGAGTGTGTGAGATTTTTGGGTTGTCTCTTGTTCATGGAACTTCAAGACCATTCACTTCTGGTTTTTAGACATGAAAGCCCTTCAAATTCCGTGTGACTCTTGGTCAAAACTTGAACATGTGTGTAGTTCATGTGGGTGGCCGAAAGTGTGGAGGATCTAAGCCCTCAAAATCTTGGCTCCCTCTCTTTTCTCGAAAGCCCTAGGTTATTTCACAACGAAATAACCTTAAACTAATGTGTTCTTTACAAAAATCTAGAACTCTTTGGAGATTTCATCGTCTCCTCGAGTTAGGCGTGAGTGGTGTGAAGAGAAAAATAGAAAATATGAGATCCTCACTGTAGCCTCCTTCTTACTAGTGTCGTGGTCCTCTCTTGAGCATAGAGAAGAGTTGTCCTTCTTTGTTTGGTTGAAAGGAAAGTGAGAGAAAGGTGAGAAATCTTCAAGTGTTGGTGTGAAGTGGTATGGTCCATGGAGGATATAAGAGCATAAGCAATTTCAAAAATGGCAAGGGAAGAAGAACCCTTGGGCGTGTGTCTCTCTCCCCCTTTTATAGAATTCCTCTCAAGCTCTTATAGGTTGCTTGTGGTCCAATGCATGAAGGACATGTGTACTCCCATTCTTCCCTCTAGCTAAAAGCCTCTTCTCCTTCAACATCAATGGATTGTCTTAGGAAGGTGGAAAGGTTGCATGTGGTGTGTGGCCCTTGCCTTGGCCAAATTCTTTTGGTCCTTTATTCCCCTTCCTTTTTCGTCTAGATGCAATGTATCTTAGGGTAGAAAGGTAAATCGATCTCTATGTCTCTTCATCTTCCAAAAATTAAGTTTTGCATATGTGACACATGGCATAGGTGTGTGCCTTGCCCTAGCCATTCATCTCTTTTCCCAATTCCCACAGTGATCTTTCATCTTCTAGTGCCCCTTCCCTAGGTGACTTTTCACTTTCCAATAATTCATGTTGTAACCCTAATGTGACAAGTGGCGTGTGTGAGTGTGCATTTGGGTGTAGTGGCCGAAAACACAAGGGTAGGTTGGTCATTTCGTGCATTGTCCCTTCTTATTCCTTCTAGAAACTCCTTGCATGGTTGATGGAAAGGTCTTAAGAAACCTCTTGGATGGGCGTGTGGTGTAGGAAACCAAACCCTCCTTTTTGTCCCTTGGGTTTCCCTAGGCAAATCCCTCTTGGAAATCCCCTTGGACTTCCCTAGGCACCATATCCCTATGCAAATCCATCTTGGAACTTCACACTCTCACCAAGTGGCATGGTGTAGGCGTGTGGGTGGGTTGGCCGAAAGTCTCTTGACCTTCTCTAGGTCATTTCGTCATCCTTTTCTTCTAGAAGGCCGTCTCTTGCATGCATGACATGTGGCAATCAAGCTAGGGTTGGCATGCATGCCTTCCCTTGGCTTTCCAAACACTTTTCTCTCTCTCCCTTAGTCTACTATCACATATAGGTACAGAGTGTTATGCATGCATGACACATGGCACAAGTAGCAATGGCTTTTGGTCATGGGCCATACGTTTCTAGGGTTTTTGGGCTTGGGTTTCTTATGGCAGCCAAAATATACATGGGCTTGGTTGGCCTTCTCTCAGGCTTGGGTTGCTTTCTACAAGTCCAAGACCTATATCCAACTAGATCTATACCCATGACCCTAAAATAATACTAAGGCAACGAAAATAAATTACGGATGTAATCTAGTCACGTTCCGGGTTATCACATCCTCAATGCATTGGTAATATAACATAACATCGTAAAAATCATAACATGTATACCCACCAGCATTAGGTGTCGTAACGTATGACTTCGCTCTGACGTTTTTTAAAAAGAACCTATTCAAAGCCTGTTGACTATTCTTCGTCAATCTAGGGGTTACCATTCCATATTTAATCACTCCAGAGTGGACAGAGAATTTCCACCAAGATACTTCCCATCCTAGCCTTTGGGGTCGTTATAAAATAATTTTTCATGCAATACTTTTAAAAAATGATTTTTCATGATATGCATGTATGTGTCACAGTTCAAAAATGATAGTTGTATGCAAAATGACAAAAATATAACATAAGATATGACATTCATGATCAAAATGACAGTTAGAAAATGAATGCGGCATTTATAAATAAATCATAAATAATCATTAAAGTGCAAGTTAGAGGCCAACTTATAGACTGTTGAAGTTGGAAGTGAGGTAGTGGTTGTGATAAAAATTGAACTGAGTTAGAATCTATTCTATCTTAAAGAAAAATAAAATCTTCTAACTTCCAAATACTACTATTAGTGCAATTGCTCAAACTTAACTAGAATCCATAGTCCTTGTATCTTGCACGTTCTAAGATCATCTAGGCCTTAAAAATCAAAAGGGATCTTAGCCTATTCATCCTTAATTTGTGGCATGCTCTCTAGTTGATGCCTATATGAAATTTTGACTATTGATCCTTATGAACGCAAGAGAGATTCCTCCAATGAAAAGATGATCACTAGAAATCCTCAATGACGAGATAAAAGCTTAACCTTGAGCAAATTCATCCCAACACTTAGTCATGCCTAATAAAATCCTTAAATTCTAACTAAACCTCAAATGATGCATGACATGACCTCTCCATCAATGACATGCTAGAATTAAATCATGCATTCTTCTTATCCGAAATCAAAAGGCTTAAAAAAATGCTCACATTTCAAGCCTAAGTAAAATAAGCTAATTTCCTCAAATGAAGCATGATTAAAAGTCAAACCATACATGCTTTGATGATCAATACAAGATAGAAATTAAAACCTATTATGACATGTTTCTAACCTCAAATTAAACCTTTAGAATTTATTCTAAGACAAACTCAAATCATAATATATATTATCCAGGCATGCCATAACTAATATCTTCATCAAAAATAATAATTTAAAACACTAAACTTATCTACCAATATTTCGACTTCTAGCTAAACATGGTATGTCATTCTATACTTACCCAAGATTTATACCACCACTCAAAAACACCAATTAACACATAAATTAAGATCTAGAGAGCAAAACTTACAATGATTCTGTGGCCCTCCTAAGCTTCTCACTCAAAATCACAAACTCAAGAATTCTCTTAGAACTTCAAGAACACTCAAAGAACAAGGGAAGAGAGGCTCTCAAGAGCACTCAAAGAAGACTTAAGGAAATGAAGTGAAGAACTAGTGAAGGGGAGATGAGTTTGTATAGGGCTCCAAGGGGTGGTGAGGCACGGCCTATAAGGCTTGCCATTGTTGGTTTGGGTAGTGGGGAATGATGCCACCTAGAAGTCTCTTGCCATGTGTGGTTGGTTATTTTTCATCATCATTGCATCTATGTAGGGTTGGAATGGCTAGGGGAAGAGGGAGTTGTCGCGGGGGAGTGGAAAAAGGGAGGAGAAGTAAATGCATGGCGTGAAGGCAAGCCATCAGGCCACCGAGTAAGGTGCATTCCCAAGGCCAACTATTTTGTCTTATTAATTTAGACACATCTCTATGGCTGTTATGCCTAGCTTAAAGGCACTCTTAAGTACCCTATATGGGCATGCAACCTAGATTTCGAGGGAGTTTGGATGGAGTATACCATCTACCACTAGGTGAGTTTGAGACCACCTGTCGTTCTGCTATCCAAATGGTCCTTGTGTGAGACTCTCTATGGAGGAGGTGCCATTTGACCCTATCTTGGGATGAAGTTTGAGAGACCAAACTTGTTACACCTAAGGTAGTAAAAGATATAAAAGACAAAGTGACACTTGATCATAAACAAATGGCCAGGACCAAAAGTCGATAAAAGTTGAGAGAGTCAAACAATGGTAGCAACATGGTTGATGGTCATTTTCTGCAGTCATTTTGTATATCCACTGCATCCAAACAAAAGGAAGGGGCAAGTTCGACAAAGCAATGAATAAGATGAACCAGTGCTTATAGTGTGATCAATTGAACATATAAAATAATAATCATGAGTGACAAATAAACTGATAATAATTGAATGATTTAACCACAATGCAATATATTATTCAATCAAAATTTATACTCCAATAGGCTAATTTCTATTTTAAGCTACATCAAACTTCCATGAAATAGTTCCACACCATTTCATATGTAGCTATACATGCTTGTTTCATTCCACAAGTGGTTTGTCCACCTTATACTACCCTTTATGACTAGGGTTGTCATCTCATAGGATTTGGTGGCTCTTGCCATAGTTGTGTATGCCTGATTGACTACACTTGTCTTGGATTCATTGCATTGCCCCATCATTAACAACATTGTGTTTATACCAATTTCAAGATTAGAATATAATAAAGCCAGAAAATCCATAATTAAGATGTATATTTCAATATAATAATTTAAAAATATGGTATAAAAAAGATAATTCATGGTTAACAACTGTTTCATATATGTATAGTGCAAGGAATATATATAACAAAGTCGCATGTGTAATAATGCAAAATGTAAACATGATTATGCCATATTCCTCCTATTTCTTGTAGGAGTTTACAAACTTGTAAAAGGAGTCAAAGAGCATGGCTGCACATTAAAAAAAACAAAAAAAGGAGAAACATTTTATTTTCTTTATTTCTTGGTTCAACCTTGTCCCGGTTTTTTAGAGAAACATGGAGAGAAAAATTTCTTAAAGAGGAAAACAAAAAGGACGCACAAATGAAAACATAAAGAGATTTTGGTAAAATTTATTTTTCTTCTAATCAAGGAGCCCACACTCCTCTTAGCATCTTGCAAAGTGTTTGTACAAAACATGTTTGTGGTAAAATGAGCACTATATTTGAGTTTTTTAAGATTAGAAGTACGTTTTCTCCACTACAATTTATGATCTTGTTCATGGATCTATGTGTACTTTAAGTTTTGATCCTATTAATTGGTTGTGAGTCTACAAATAAAATAGTTCCTTTAATTTACTGGGCTTAGGTTTAGATACGTAATAGGTATTGTCGTCAAATTCTAAATTAATGAGGGAGTTTTTTAGGTTTTTAGTGTTGACAAAGTTCATTGTTCAAAAGTTGGGATGTAAGTCACATGCTTGTTAAGGTTTGGAAGAGGTTAACTTTGAAAAGTTCTGTTGGGGATATCGTTAGGCCAACAAATGTTCCAACACGCTATCTTGACGACCTAAAACTGAAATTGCAAAAACTCTCAAATAACTCACCAAACTTTGCTGTAATTCGATCTACACAATTAAAATTGTGGTGCCTCATTCCTCAAAAAGGTCTAGGTGAGGCTCAGTGGTGCCAATGATGCTATCCAATTGTCAACAACCAAGAGGGAGTTGAAATAGGCATGTAATGTTTTAGAGGGAAGTACACATACAAGATGTTTATTTATGAAAACACAGCCAAAGTTCTAAGTAGCATACGTTGTGGTAACAATATAGCTATTAAGTACCAGAATAGAAAACTTTACGACAAAAAGGGTTTATCACTCTTCATTAAGTCTCAAAATATTACATCATCCAAATGTACATAAAGTTAGTCACCATAAGGTGGTGACCGATTACAAGTAGTCGCCTGACTTAAGATTATACATCCTAACAGAAAGTACAAGGTTGCAACAATGGAAAATGGTACTAAAGCGAGCACTAGTCTCCATACTCAGGACTTAGGTAGGTTCGACTCTTCTTCCTAGGCGTCATGCTAGAGTCTGAACTTGCATCAAGATCTATGGTCCCGAGAACGAAACCATAGGTAGGTTAAGCGGCTACAACAAGACTACTAATGAGAGGTAATGCTATTGAAGGTGTTGTAGATACTTTCATGAAAATACTGGATGGACCCGTATATGCATGGCGAGAAATCACCCTTACTCCTACAGTTACGTGCATCCTCAAACATGGTAAGGAATCACCATATGGGGTCATTGCCCTTTTCTCTATGCAAATAAATAAACACATTAGTACTAGTGTAACACCCCAGTCCCAAATGGGTCGGGGAGTTACTAACTGCCACAAAAAATCATATCTCATAGTACATATATACACTCCAAATTCTCAATTACACGTAGATCCCATTGTTCGAAAACAACTACTAAAAAACAATTAACTAGGACCACCACAAAGTCTATAAATATAAATGTCAACCTCTTAACATACCACATCATCAGAGCACGACAATTTTACTGAATAACATTCTCAAATAACCATGGTATCCCTTTGTGCTTAATCCATTATGCTTAAATAACCTCATCCACTCCCTAATCTTGATCCTCAACCAAAACATTCAAATCATCTGAAAACTATTATGGAGATAAGGGGTGAGTTATCAACAACTCAGTAAGCAGAGAACATATACTAATATATAAACATGAGCATTTATAGAGTTTAGAATGCAGAACAAAACATTTTTAGTTTCAAAATATAGAACCCAAATATGTTATCAAAAATATCAGAGCGATAGTTCAAAATATTCATATTCAAAAATATCTTTTGCATAGCATAATTGATCATCATAACTATCATATCAGAGCATCATATTAGAAGGCCATGTTTAACCCCCGCGGTAGGCTTTTGCATCCGCAGATAGCCAAGCATAACATAAATCACTATGTCACAAAAATGACGTGCACTCATACAGAGGCCACTATTATAACCCATGGCAAGGTCGAATGTAACAACCCACTCTTTTGTCTCTTGATTGGTCACGAGTCTTGTCTACACGTTTTAAATATTGAAGCTATATTTTTAAATATTGCAGGTGACTTTTATATGGGGTATTTCCATTGTTATTGAACCAAGCTTGATTTTAAGTAAGACAACTATAACATTTTTTAAGAGCTCCAAAAATATTATTATTGTAGAAAAATAATTTTATCAACATGATTTTAGTTATTTAAAATATTATGAGACTTAAATTATGTTGAAAACTCTAATTAATTAGATGATTTTATTCTCTCAAAGGTATTAAGCAAAACTTCATCATTTATTTAACGATGAAAGAATATTATTTTATAAACTAAAGTTGAGTTTAAATTTATGATATAGTATTTCTATCTCCATTCCTCTCGTTTTAGTTAGTTAAATCAGTGCTCTGCATCTAGCCACCACCACGAGGCCACCATGAGCCTTCCGAGACCACATCTAGCTATCCACATGCCCAAACAGCCCCCCAACCATCGTAAGCAGCCACTGTATGTGGCTATCCACCACTGTACATGGCTTTAGCCCCCACGTATGGCCCTTCCTCAGCCACCCATGAACTCCCCACTATGTCGGCCACCCTCCATAGTCACATTAAACCCGACAAAGCCTAGATCTAGTTGAGAAACCCTAGATCTGTCCACCCAAAATAGTCTCGTTCCAAGATCACGACAGTGACTGCTACCACCCAAGCTAATGGCTTTCGACGCCACTAGCCCTGTCGGACAACGAGCAATGCACGGGTTGCCCCGACAATGGTATAACTCTCTTTCCCTTTCCCTCGTTAGCTTTATTGTGAAGTTGGTTGTGGACTGTGCTGTGTTGTGGAGTTCGCTGTGTAGTATGGATTGGAAAGACTGCACGTTGACTATATTCTCGTGGTGGATGGAAAGAGAATACATGGAGTGTACTCGTGGCGTAGTGTGGATGGAAAAAGTACACTTTGAGTGTACTCTCGTGGCACAGTATGGATTGGGAAGAGTACACGTGGAGTGTACTCTCGTGGCATTGTGAAGGCAGTACACGTGGAGTGTACTCCATATGGTGGAGTGATGTACTGTGTGGTATAGTGTGTTGTGAAGGGAGTACACATGAACTGTACTCGTGATGCACCGTATGGCGTGTGTGTCGTAGTGGTAATGTTGCGTAGTGTAATGTGAAAGGAGTACACGTGGAGTGTACTCCATGTAGTGTAGTGATGCGCTGTGTTGCTTGTCATGAAGATATGGATGATTGCGTAGTTGAGGAGTGTAGAGTGTGATGAGTAGTGTCAGGAACTGTGGAACAGTGTCCCAAAGTAGTTGTGATGTGACCGGTAGTCCCAGTGACTGGTGTTATTGTGTAGCCGTGTTATGTCTGGGAGTGCGTGTGAAGTGTTGGGAACTGTGGAACATTGTCCCAAAATAGTTGTGATGTGACCGGTAGTCCCAGTAGCAGTGTTATGGTTGCTATACATATAAAGTGACAAAATGGTGTAAGAGTGACGTAGCGGGAATGTCACGAAATGTCACGATGTGGCAAGAGTACGTGAGGAACCGTACTTGTGATGAGTGAGGAGTTGGCATAGAAGTGACGTTTCGGGATGCAAGGTGAAGTGACAAGGTCACGGTGTAGCTTGGGAGTAGTCTCGAGCTATGTGACATGACTTGAGGTGTAGTTGTGAATGGAGTCTTGTCATGTTAAGTGTTGGGATGAACTGTCAATAGGGATGGGTAGCATGAAAAATCATGCTAGCCAGGTTAAGAGAAGGTTGGTATCAGAGTATGGAGCTTGTTTACACAAGCAGGTGATCAACGTGTTATACGTTGATCTTAGGTGATAAAAGGGAGTAGGGTACATGTGTAGTCTAGTTTGACACGTGTGCCAAACGGACCTATCATATGTAATGGGTAATCTGTCATAAGCATAGGTACACGATGTTTGAGCCTCAGAGTTGGCTTAGAGTTATGTGATATGCATGGATGAGGATAATGATGGCGATGAGGAAGCGTAGGCTCAAATGTAGGAAGTGACATGTGTATTGTCTAGGATTGGGATGCGTGACTTGGTCGGCTTGAGTCATGCATCAGGATGAGGTTAATAAGAAGATTACGATGAAGGTCTTAGTGTCTTAACCCTAAGGTGAATCATGAAGGTTCACTTTAAAGGATAAGACCTCGAAGTAGAATGCCAAGTTTGGAAAAGGTGACCTCAAGAGGGTCCCAGAAAGAGGAAACATGTTAAATGAAAACATCGAAGACAGGGATAGAAGGAGAGTGTGTCTCAGCGAGAAAAATCCAAGTGAAGTGTAGTTTATGTCTTCTAAGTTTAGTTGCTTATGCACTAGATAGAGAATGACGTCAAGGTTATGTGTATGCATGTAGGTTACCATTTGACATGCACATGAATGGACTGCATGATATGAGAATAGCATGGAGTTCAGGTAAGTATTATGTTTATAATCTTCTAGAGTTTTATAAAAGATATGAAAATGAAAAACAAATGTTTATCTTTATCATGCTTTATGAAATGAAATGAAAGGAGGTTTTATGAAAAGTATGCTCAGTATAAGTGTTCAAAGGTATATGTATGTAATGACCTTCCTTGGCAACCCTTTTTTATGCAACCCAAGTATTAAGTGTATGCATGTGAATGGATGACTATACGTTGTATCAATTGTCTTTATTTTCTATGAAACGAAATGTTGAGGTTTATGCATTATGCTTTTAAACGATGTTTTAAAAAGGATGCCACGAATTGATGTTTTAAATGATGCCTTGAAAGATGATGTTTAAGCTCATGCTTTTAAATGACATTTTTCCATGAATGAACTGATAAATGACTGAATAAAAGAAAATGACTGAAAGGAAATGAATGTTTCAATGTATAAAAATACGTAACGGCCACGACTAAATGAATGATGGTACCAAAGGACTGGGCAGATTGCAATGCCCTGTAAGTGGTACTGGTAATGCACCAGTGTTGCCCCCTAACTGAAAGGGATTCCCAACCTGTGGCCAAGGACGAAATGCAGGTCCAAAGGAAGACCGCTAACCCTAACACACATGGCATAATAGTGTGTATCGGCCAAAGGAATGTGGTAAGAAAATGTATGTATGCATGCTTGAATTCTTTAAGAAATGAAGGCACTGGTGGGAGAAATGTTATACTAAAAGAAAACCCTTTTTAAGAAAAATCCCGCCTAGTGATGTTTTCAAGATGAATGCATGTCTTATGTACGTAAAGTATGTATGGAGTGATGAATGCATGACTGAAAACCTATGTTGCTATATTTTTATTGTATGAAGTAATGCTTACTGAGTATTCGACTCATTTTAGACTTTATGTATGCCCCTCCCCCCTCAGGAACTAAATGAGCATAACGCGTTAGGACAGACACGGCCCAAGGGGAAGAGCATAGAAGTGTAGGCATGAGAGTTTTAAATGTATGATAGACCTTTTTATTTTAAGTTTGATGTTTTCCGCTGTAAATCTCTTTTATTCTCAAAGCACGTTTTATATTATAACGTAAAGTCTTGCATCCTTGGTATGGAAGTAAAAAGCTTTAAAATGATCAGTAATTCCCGTCTCCTTTTCTAAAAAGTCCCACCACAAGGACGGGGTGTTACATTCGAGGCCACTACTAATGCTCGTGGCAAGGCCGGAGGCCACTGCTATTACCTATGGCAAAGCCGGAGGCAACTACTATTACCTGTGGTAGGGCCGAAGGCCACTACTATTACCTGTGACAAGGCCATTAATCAGAGCAAAACATAATTAGAATAACAAAATCCGATGTTGCAAGTTAAAGAGTGTAAGTTGTCCAATAGTTGGGATGTGGAGTTTTTGAGTACGTTAGTTGGTCAGGATAAGGTGGAGAGTATTATTGAGGCTTTGGCTGGGTGTAAGGGAGGATCTGATGTATTGATCTGGATGAAGAATGACAGTGGGAATTTTTCGACTAAATCCACTTGGGATTATATTCGGGTTCAAGGTTCTAGTATGGAGTGGCATCCTTGGGTATGGCATAAATTACTTCCACTTAAAGTTTCAGTTTTAATGTGGAAGGTGTGGTTCATGGCATTAAGTGTTGATGATCGTCTTCGGCGCATTGGGATCCAGATTGTTTCTCGTTGTGATTGTTGTGATGAAGGTAATTATGAAGATCAAGATCATGTGTTACTTATAGGGGAATTTGCATCGGCTATATGGCACTTCTATGGATCTATTTTTGGTATTCCTATTGGTCGTACTTGGAGGGAGACGGTACAAATTTGGTTTCGAAGGGCATCTTTTAATTCTCAACTGGGATTAATAGTGGGGATTTTACCGTCTATTATTACTTGGCATCTTTGGACTAGACGTTGTGCTGCGCGTATGGAGGGAAGGTTCCAGTCTATTTTTTCGGTTCGACTTTCTATTAGTAGATGGATGGGATTTGTAGTTCGAGATATGAAAAAGGTTAGTAATTGTTCCAGACATGATTTACAGGTTTTACAGTCATTGAATATTCCTGTTTTGGTTCCTATTAGAAAGCATGTACAACCAGTGGCTTGGCAAAAGCCAGCTCATGGGTGGTTTAAATTGAATACAGATGGGAGTAGTATGGGTAATCCTGGTTGTTCAGGGGTGGGCGGTATCATTAGGAATGATCGTGGTCTTATGGTTTATGCTTTTAATTCTTCTATTGGGATCGGTACAAGTAATAGAGCGGAGTTGTTAGCTGTTCTTCAGGGGCTCAAAGCATGTAAGGAGTTGGGGATTAATTTTGTGGAAATTGAATTAGATTCGCAAGTGGTGATTTCGTGGTGGCATAGGAGAAGGTGTGGTGTGTGGTATTTAGAAGATTTTTGGGAAGATACGTTATCCCTCATGGATTCTATGGTGTGCGTTGTTCGTCATGTTTATAGAGAGGGAAATAAAGTTGCGGATTGGTTGGCTCGGAGTGGTGCATTGGGTCTTAATTCAGAGTGGAGATTTGTTAGGGAGGTGCCTAGGGTGCTTCGTGGTTTAATCCGTTTGGATAATTTGGGTTTGCCTTCTTTACGTTATCGTTAGTGTCTTGTTCTTGTGTAATGTTTGTCCGTTTTTAGTAGGTTTGTAATTTTGTTTTGTAATTTTGACATCTGGTAATATTGTTTGTAATACTAGGTGTCGGTCTGTAACCACGGTATTCCTCCGCCACAAGTGAGGGTTATTAATAAAATTTGGGACGGGGTCACTCATGGACAGGTGGCTTCGTCTCTTAAAAAAAAAAAAAAAAAAAAAAAAAAAATTAGATACAAAATAAAAAATTCATACCAAAGGTTTTTTAGATGCCATATTATATCAAAACAGAGTACTGAACAGATTCATATCAATATAAAAAATAGAATCAAAGCATCTTCACTTAATCAATGCAAAAATTCTCAAATTTCATATTAGCTATTTTGCACAATTCAGAAACAGAATACCAAAAATAGCTCATGTCTACACTACTCATGATAGAAAATATTTTTCTCTTCTTCTACAGATTTCATGAGTAATGTAAAACAAATAACAGATGTTGTTTCAAATTTCTTTACATAATGAAACATGCATATTTTTTCAAAATCAACCTTAGTTCATTTTTTTATGCAAAGTCTAACATAAGAACCCCGCTTACCTTAACTTGTTATCTTCTCTGAATTTTTCCACAGCAGCGTATAGCAACGCTGAATGAATATCAATTATCACCCATAAAATTGACAGGTAACTTATTTAAACCTCTAACTAAACACGTATTCTAATATTTAAACTTGAACTACTAAAATAACCTATTTTTCCTAAAAGTTTAAAACTCTCGTAACCCTAAAATATCATCACTTCCCAAATTCATTGATATCAACTTAACTTCTCCGACTAATACATTAAACTCTAAATTATTTCTGTAAAATAAAATGCATGGCTAACATATTTAGTCAATTAAAACTAAGCCCATGTAAAACACAACTCCAGTAAATATTCACTTAACATAATTCCAACTCAATCACTAGTCTATTTAACATCAAGCCCAACTTATAATAGTAAAATGACTTTTTATTTTTCTTTTGAATTAATAATAAGCCCATTTAAAAGTATTAAGAAGGCACTTTGGTAATGGCCACTTGACCTAAGGGGCTTGAGGCCCAAGGCCCATCTCCAATTTAAAGGAGTAGGAGCTCTGGAATACAAAAGGGTTGAGATCTGTACAGAGAGGTGCATGAGAGAGAGAGAGAGAGATCGTGTGACACTCACCAAGGGAGGACGGAGGTGCGACAACATATCTGGCTAGTCAGACTAAATTGCCAATCACAGTGGTTTCCTTTGTGTGGTGGAGTACTGAGAGAGAAAATGACACTGTGGTCTCAACCAGAGAATAATGGAGTGGAGGGAAAAAGTTTGCAACAGGAGACTTACGGGGAAGATGTGTGGTGGATCTGAGCTAACGGGAACCTTCTGGAGTCACCTTTTATGGTTGTTTTTTCTGAGGTAGTGGTCGTCCACTTGGATGCTAGTGGCCAAGCTACGGCTTGACAGCAGTGTGCGGTTGCGAAACCCTCGACTTGGGTCTTGCTTCCTTTGGCCGAGCTCTGCTTTGAGGATTAAAAATATAAACTTTTGGTTTGGTTTATAGAGGGTGGTGCAAGGTAGTGGCGCACGATGGGGTTTTGCCACAGTGGTTTCACTTTGGACAATGGGATGAGAGGCACGACTATGGTGTTTTTTTCTTTTTTTTGTTCTGGTCGTTGGTTGTGGGGGAAGAAACCGAGAGGGATTTGTTTGGCTTACGGTGGTGATGGATGACATAACAGAGTGAGAGAAAATAGAACAAATAGTGGTGAGAGAGAGGGAAACCAAGGGAAATCTATGGGGGTCGAGAGAAATGGTGAGAGTGAGGAGAGTGGGCAAAGTAAAATGTTGAGAGAATTGACTGGGAGGAGAGAAATATGGGTAGAAGAAAAACATAAAGGACAAGGAGAAGAAACCACTGGGGGTGTAGGGAAGAAAAGGAAAGGAAAAAGAAATTCTTTTTTTATCCCTAATAAGACACTGTTCTTCAATTGGGTTGGGCTTCTCTTTGGGCCTAGGTCTTACAACTAGTATAGTGAGTCGTCTCCAACATAAGTATAAAACTTGTGAAAACTAGTATTCGACCTTTCAGCCCTAGTAACATTCTTCCAACACACAGATGTTTATCATAGAGATATTCGTCACACAAAATTCTCGCATAGAGATACTTGTTGCACTGGGATGATTCTACCCGACCAACCAACTCAAGGACTCCACCATGTGATACACTGGGGATCCCACATCCCGGCTATCAGGTGAGGCCAAATACAACATTGTTCCACCCTAATCCCCATGAGGCATTCTTCTTGTGTGAAACACATGGCAACGTTTTCTGGAATGGTTTGGGGAATTCTCTATCCCGATTCCCATCCCATGATGATAGATTCACAATAATGACTTCTCACACAGAGATGGACATTCTCAAATAGAGATAATGGGTTTCCACATAAGGATTCAAAGTCATGTATTGAAAACAGTTAACACATTCATGCTTGTAGAATGGGAGAGAGAAGTTGCAGAGAGAATGCAATGCCTCTTACTCACAATATTCGCCCCCCATTACCCAACACTGTCCTAGAGGCTAAGCTACCTTCGCACTTCAGAAGTTCTTTCATCGCCTTTCCACTCCTTACTTTACCAAGTAGTTGACTTCATGAGCTTTTCGATGAATAAAGTCTCAAAAGTAAGATTTTGTCCTACGTCTAGGTCCTTTCAATAAGATGGGATTGTCAGATGTTCTTTTTGCTTCTTTCTACCTTTGGATCTGTAGTAAAGATTTTGGTAAGATCATTCTCTATCGCACTGCGTGATGATAGAGATAGACTGTGGCGCCCCCGACCCCCATGTAAGGAAAACACGGGAATCGAGACGCCGGGATGATGACAAGACGGTCACACATCCCAACGAAAGTGCCAAGTGTGTGTACATGCAACGGTGTACAACAACAACGCAGCGGATTAGTCAACTAAGTACCATAATTTAAATACAAGTAAACATCAGTAAAGTTTTAAAAGCAGTTATACAGTCATCCAAAATAAAGTTAACACATGTCCCAAAAATACAAAGGGTAAAATTCAATAACAATAAACAGTGATCCCAGATCACTCCTCGGGCGGAGCCGTCTCCTCAGGCTCACCCTCCTCCTCCACATCTGCATCAAAATCTGCGTTACCACAGAATGGTACCGCAGGTAAGTATAACCCAAAAATATACTCAGGAATATAAAATGCATTAATACCACCAACATGCATGCATATGAAGAAATATGCATTTTCCTCAAAATATCATTTTCCCCGAAAATGATTAATTTTCCAACACACGCCAAAAATCCCATTTGGCCCAAAAATAATCCGTAAAACATTTTCCCAGAAAATGATTTACACAAAATCCAACTCACACTATTTTCCCAGAAAATAGTCCATTTAATCCGTCAATACCCTATGCACCATGGCCTCCCCTAGGGACCATCCGCATGTCCTGGCTTCGTAGCGATGCCCAGTTCCGCGCCCAGCGCGTACATGGCCGAGCACCCACTACGCAACGAGCGATGCCCAGTTCCGCGCCCAGCGCGTACATGGCCAGACATCCTCTAGTCCCCGCCAGCAGAAGGACCACGGAGTCGGCACGAATCTCTCGTCCGATCCCATTGTCGCCCAGCGACAATCCAGGGGACGTTACTCAGTTTATTCCGCTCCCGAGTAACCAGAGGAGCTCCACCGAGATAATGCCCCATCTCGGCTTGGGGTCGTGATACGCACGCACCCAAATTTCATTCTCACATGAAAACCCAGTTTTCATAAACACATGAACATGAATGCAATACACGAAAACCCAGTTTTCCTTTACAAACATGATCATGCATGAAATAATGATATGCACATGTACCAACACAAATCCACATTCCTCAATAACCAATAACCAATCCAATCAAACCAACCCAAACAACTCCAATCATAAATCCATCCGACCCCCGTACTCCTCGGACTCAGTCCGGCATGCCAAAAAAATACAGTGAAATGCGTTAGTGCAAAAATACATAAAATTCATGAGAATACTTTGGAGAAATACTTACAGCGCTATATGATAATTTCCGGAGGATCACGAAGCTGAAAAAGGCGACGTCTGAGCAACACCACAGTGTAAAATACACTGTGGCCGTGGGTCACAAATACCCACTTTTCAACGGAGACAAACGAAGACCCCAAAATGATAGGGTAGGGCCTAGAGAGGTCGGTGAAGCCAATGGTGGTGGTGGTTTGCCGTGGATGACGGCGCAAATGGTGGTTTAAGGCCAAAAATGCCGAAATCGGAGATGGACTTGGTGGGGCTTCACCGGTGACGGATCGGAGCCGGGGTTGGGTCCAATTGGGTTGCCAAGAGGTCGGGGATGAAGTGGTAGGAAGATGGTGGCCAATGGTGGCGCGACGGCGGCGCGCGAAGGAAATGAAGCCACGGCAGGGTGTTGCGCGTGGAGGCTAATGGCGGCGAGATAGGGGCTGAGATTCACGGGGAAGGGTCGCCGGCCGATGGGGAGGGGAACGGAAGGGGCGGTGTTGGTCACGGGAGGCGCACGGCGGCGCTGGGTGGAAGAGAAAGAAACGGACGGAAGAGAGAGGGAGGGGGCTGGGCTTCGCGCGCGGGAAAGGAAAATACTGGGAGAAGAAAAAGAAAAGAAAGAAAAGAAAAGGAGGAAAAGAAAAATAGGGGAAAAGAAATGAGGTCCAATCCTCATAACTTGGGTCACGAAAATGATCCAACGGAAACGATTTTAAAACCACAAATTAAATAAAATAATTTAAACGTAATGGTAAAGTCAAATTGAAATAATTAAATCTCACAGTAATTAATTTAAATATTAAAAGCAATTTAAATGCACAACATTAAATAAATATTAAGAAAGCACATAAAAATAATTTTCACCAAATTAACAAATTAAAAATCCTAAAAATAACCCAATTAAAATCCAGTAATTTTAAAACAAAAGAATAATTTTTTGAATAACATAAAAATAATCATTCAATAAAAATACACTAAAATACGGGGTGTTACATATAGACTGCCAAGCATGGTCCACATGCTTGGTCCTCTAACTTTCTCTGAAAGAGGATCTTGAGCATACTGCTACGTCAATTGCGGTGACCCGCCAAGACTTCACCTTTCATTGCACAACCACTCTGAATGTGGCCCTTCATATGGAGTGTGGGCTTCTGTGTATGGCACTATCACCTTTCTGAGCCTTCTGTGTTTTCTCAAAAATTTTCCATGTCCAATTTGGTCTGTCCTTGATCATTGCTCATCTTGGGTGAGTAATCTTATCTCATCTCTGGTGGGTAACTCTTGTCTCATTCGATTTCACCAACCTCTTTAGCTCCTCATTCTTGCCTTCCAAGTAGGTGACTTTTCTAGCTCGCCTATCATGATCAAGAAACTCATCTCCAACTCGCTTTGAGACATGTCAACCGGGCCTCCTACAAGGAGTTTGCTTGCCCAGATGTTGGACTAACGACACTCTGCATCACCCACTGCTAATTCCTTAGAACATTGGAGTATTTATCATCTTTGGTCTTCCACTTAACTCCAAGAATGGTTTGTCCCCTTTCACACTAGGCGGTTCCTCTCATAAATCAAGGGTGTTTTTTCTCACTAAACCTATAGAAGGATCAACTCCTTTCTCAATTTCCTATTTACCAAATTGTTAGAGATCTCATCTTTATCATGACCAGTGAGAGATACACAAAATGAGTGGTTTTTCATGCTTCAACAATAGATCTCTTTCATGGAGTTTTTGTAAACCACATAAGAAACAACTATATTGTGATGGTAACTTTCCAAGGGAGACCCAATCCACATCTAGGCCTATACTCTAAAAGGACTATTCAATGATACAATTGAAGACCTATTGGAACCACTATAAAGAGCATGAACCTCTCATTCCCAAACAATGTTGGATCCCCGGCCAATCCGTCGTAGGTGGCACAACTTGAATCCATCATTTTTACTTGGGATAGGCTCGAATACCATTTGTAACATCATAAGAGAGGCCTAAGCTACATGTAACACCCGGGCCCAGCCATGCCCTCTTTACAAAAGTTTTGGGTTTATAGGTAAAGAAAGCCCACTTCGAGTTAACAAGTTATTTTTTTTTTATGGACCTCGAGCCCAAATTTTTTTTAATGGTGGATAATGATTTTTCAATAGGTTTGATAATTAGGTTTTGAATCTTTTAATAGACCAAGTAGATTTTCACCCGAAACATTTATGGGACAAGTGTAATTTTTTTAGGTTGAGTTGAGGTCCAAAACTTAGAGAAAAATGCCATACATTAACCCCATTCAAGATCCAAGTCATGGCCCAATTATTTTCAGGTTAAAGAGCCCTAGCCTGTGAAAATAATTTGAGACTCCACGTTTTGCACGTTCGTGTCCGTTTAGTCACTACATGCACGCCCCTCCCTCAACTAGGATTTGCTATTCACATTCGTTTCTCCATGGCATGAACGTTCCTATCCCCACAACATTCACGGCAACAGTTGTGTAATAGACATACATATATATACTCACGTTTAGCAGTTCATCAATTTGATAAACTAGGGTTGCTGCTTACACTTTTCTTTCCCCAAAAAGTCGCGGCCAATCTCTCCTGCTTCACACTCCTTTCCACCATAGAAACAGCCCTTAACAGGAAGCCTCTGCCTTCCTACACCCCGAAACGTGCACTTCCTTAGAGATGGCAACCACAGCGTTGCACGCCGCATGAAGCCCAGCAGCCGCAACCTGAACCCCATACCGAGAGTCACTCCACGAAAGCCAGCCATACCCCCTTTCTCTTTTACTCACCTCAACCATCAGCCGCATAAACCTCCGCCCTACACCTCTGTGCCCAACCCACGTGAGATTGGCAGCCACCTGCATAGAGAACCGAAGACCCCTGTTTTTGCTCATCAAAATAGAGCACTTCGTTTCACCCCACCATGAGCTGCGGCTTTACCACCCAGCCACCGACGTTGCCACTGTCCACCTCCCAGCTCTTTGCACAGCTCCTTCCCGCACGTACGACGTTGCCTGGACAAACACCTTCTTCTCCGCACCACAAGCAGCTCCTCCATTCACGATGAGTTTTCGTTCTCTCTTTCTCTATCTCTCCCTCACCGTGTTGCTCTCTCTCTCTTTCTCAGTGTTCCATCGCGATCACCACCCACCACCGCCCAGCTCTTCGTCCGTCACAACTTGCTCTCTTCCGGTGAGTATTCGTAGCATAACTTTGGTGAATTCTGGGTTACGTAAGATTGCGATAAGAAGAAGAAGAAGAAGAAGGAAAAAAAAAAAGAAATTTCAATATTACACGTTTGCCATTAAGGCCCACGGGCTTAACTTGTGTTGGACTTATTTCAGAAGGTTTTTTTGTTTTACAAATACTATGGGCTAGATTTTACTTTTACAGAAATTATTCTAGTTATTTTGGGTTTGGTTTAAATCGGTTATGTTTTTTAATAAATGGTTTTGGTTTAATTTTACTTAAGAAAATACAGGATTTTATAATGATAATAATAAAGATTTGTAATATGGTATTAGTATTATTATATTTTTTTTATATATTTTTAGAAGTACAATGTAGTGCAAGACTTTTATTTTGAACTCTTTAAAGAGAGACTAATTAAGTCTATTATAATTAAATGGTATTTTTGCTTTGTTTACAATAATAGTTTTTTTTTATATATAATTATGTTATACAATTGTATTATTTTATAATTTGATCTCATTAGTAAATAAGTTAAATTTTGTGTTTTGTTCGGACTGATTATTGGGACATTGATAAATTTAGAAAATGTGACGATGTTTTAGGATTACGTGAAGTTAGGTTTTTGAATAATTAAAATAGGTTACTTTAGCATCTTAGGCTTAAATATTGAAATATGTGTTCGAATGGAAATTTATGAGAATTACGTTATTATGTTATAGGTGACAAGTAATAATTATTCGGCATTTTGAGGAAATTCCTGAAAAGCTAAGAAGTCTAGGTAAGCAGGGTTCTTATGCTAGACTTTGCATAAAATAAAATGAGCTGAGGTTGATTTTTGAAAAATATACATGTTGGATTATGAAAAGAAATTTGAACTACTTCAGTTATTTGTTTTACATTACTCGTGAGATTCTATTTAAGAAGAAAGTATTTTCTGTCATGATTGGTGTAGACAATAGCCTATTTTTAACATTTTGTTTCTGAACTGTGCAAAAGAGAGCGTATATGAAATTTTGTGCATAAATTATGTGTTTCTGCATCTAATTATGTTGTGTTTTGATTCTGTTCAGTATTCTGTTTTGATAAGATGTGGCATCTGAAAAACCTTTGGCATGACTATCTGGTTCTGCGTCTGATTCTGTTCCTGCTCTAGTTCCAAAAAAATCTACTTGAAGTGCAGCCAACAGACTATCTCCGTCCCTTCAGCTTCTCTAATAGTTCTTTCAGAAATCCACCATCTTTTTGCTTCTCCCGTTAGTTTGAAAGCGGAGTATAAAACCTTCTGTTCATCCGTGCAGTTTATAACGCGAAGTATCTCCTCAATGTCTTGGATCCAGTCTTCTACTAAGGTTGTGTCACCCCGACCATCGAAGGTGGGAGGATGCATTTGATTAAACTGTTCTATGGTGCATCTCCATTCATCATTTGTCGCATTCATACCCGATACAGTTCTTTCCTGACGACGAGGTGGCATCCTGACAACTTGGATTATTAAAATTCATTATAGGAATAAAGGGTTCGTACAAAATAAGCAAATGGTGGTAATAGTAAAACAAACATAAATACATATAAAAAACTGTACACGCAACAGTAGTTACTATATAACCCAGACTCTAAACCTTCAATCCTATCAAATGCCTTATATGTGGTCTATAAAACCGAAATGAACCTCAATCAACATGAACATCTCAGAAGATCTATAAAAACCCTACCCTTCAAATTCCATAAGATATCTTGCCTAATGCCTGAAACTTCTAATACCCTAAGTACCAATAAAAATCACCTCCTATAGTCCACAAATGTCTACACCACAACTCTAAAAATTATTTCCTCAAAATCATGATCTAGTGCCTACAAAATTTTAAAACCTTAACTCTCATCAATCACCTCATTGTAGTATGCAGAATCTCAAACATGTGTTTGATACCAACTGTAATGCCCCGATCCCGAAGGTATTAAGAGCTAACTCTCCGGATCTTCGGGATCAGGGCGTTACACCACATTTGGGCCTATACACCAAAAGTAGTAGCTAATGATACCATTGAAACCCTATTAAAACTATAATAATGAGCATGAACTTCTCATTCTCAAGGATCTTGTATATCACCTATTCTTATTAGTCAGTATGGGGTATCATAGTGATAGCTTCGGCCAAATGGGTTGTTTATGTGTACAAATAAGGGTATGAGTTTACATAGGTTGTTTAAGAGTGTTTTAGCTTTTAAGAGTTCCTCAAATGATTCATTTAATCAATAAAGTCCACGTATCTTTATTATTAATTCCCTTTTATTAATAGCCAATTATATGTGTGTGGATATCTTTGGATAATCATTAAATATAAAAATTTTCTCTAGCTAATTAATCAAAATATATATGAAAATGTTATATCACACTTATTTGCTCCACTCTAGCACTACAACATAACTGCTTTTTAGTGATGGTTGGGAAATTCTGACAGTCCCCAAACCATCACAGAACTAAAAAGCATTTTCTGTGACGGTTTTTAGAAATCGTCAGTAAAGACAGATGAGTTTTTTTTTACATTCGAACAGAGAGCAAATTCACGTTCGAACGCCACATATTCGTACAAACACTGTAGCTACCTACGTGCGGACGTGAATGGTTTGGCGCCGACATTCGAACGTTAATTGTAAATTTAAATTAAATATGACTCTAATTTAAAAATGATGTGATTTTTATAGTGCATAATTTGTGAACAAGTCTAAGAAATTGTAATATATATTTATATACACACAATTTGTAAAATATAATTATATATTTATATGTATAAATATATATTTATATATACATATTTAAATATCACTCCTCTACAGCCACGATCTGTTGATCGATATAGGCAGTCAACTATGAGATCACCACATCAACCCAAGCAGCCGCGCATCTCCCGCATATGTACTCATCGACTGCTGACTACTACTCCCCACCCTGAGCCCGGCCAATGTCGGAGGAGCTAGATCCACTACAGGGCGTGGTTAAAGTTGAGGATACCGCCTCGCCTGTCCAATGCTATGTCGATGCGTGCTCATCTTGAGGGAGCCCATCTGATCTGTGACCTGCTCCTCCTGCTGGAGTGGCACTCTCCGAGCAAGTAATAACCGGCTAATAATGACACTGTATGGGAGTTTGTCCATGGAGACGATGCTCGTCTCGTAATGGATCCTCTCAAAGATGCGCAGTGGCAAATCGACAAGATCTCCACATGCCACTCGTATCAAAAACTGTGCCTAAGGATCCAGGTTTGTGGCAACAATAAGCTACAACATGCGGAAGAAAAGTAGCGGATGTATTTGGTTGAAGGTATTCTTCCACTTGATCTGCGTGCGGTCTCTCCCGGTGAGGATGTAGAAATCCTCATCTTGGTCATTATCCAAAGCCTCACAGTCAGTACCCACAGCCTCTGACCGGTCTGCAACTCTGGCATTATCTACTGGCCCAGTTGGGCTAGTATATGATGTAGAAGTGCCTACATCTGCATCGAGTGTGCCATGTGTAGATGTAGATGTGTGAATGACGACTGTGTCACCAATCTAAGAGTTAGTTGTAGTCAATGTCTCAACTACTCGACGAATCTAGAGTAGCTCGGCGATCACATCCAGTGAAACCTCAAACGACACACCGCGTACAATCACGGTTTGAGATGATGCATCTTGAGACATGGAACACATCCCATATAGAACTCCTAAACCATTGAGAGGTATACCTTCCCCTTCAATGTGGAGATATTTCCCCAGGCTCTACTGATGAACACATCTCTGAGGTTAGTCTGCTCCCATCTGAGCTCGTTGAACTCATTGATCAGGACCTCTCGCTCCACCATAACAGTACGAGCGCCGATCCAAGGAGTGTCCAAAGTGGCTCCTTCCCTCTCCCGTTTTTGGGTATGCAAAGGATGAGCCTATCCTGAAAATAGAAAAGGAAAAAAAATTATTAGTACTATTGATGCATTTTTTGTATTAAGTTTAAACAGCTCTGCATTAACGTTTGAACATAATATAATATACACATTCAAACGTTAAGGGCATAACGGATAAGAATTTTGAAATGTGTTGCGTTCGAACTTTATGCCTTCCAGTTCGACCGTATGGTTTTTACTTTTGAATGTATGTTTTTTAGTTCGAACGTATGTTTTTAGTTCGAATGTATGTTTTTTACGTACGCACGTATGTTTTTTACATTTGAACATATGTTTTTTAGTCGAATGTATGTTTTTACGTTCGCATGTATGTTTTTTATGTTCGAACGTAAATTATTGACTTCTGCAACGTGAAAGGGAAAACGACGGATAAATTAAAATTTTTTACATTCGAACGTTAACATTAAATGTTCGAACGTAAGTGCATTGAAAAGTAATGTTCGAATGTAGAAAAGATATGTTCGAACGTGGAAGGGCTATGCAATTGTAAGGTCATATGTTCGAATGTTCTGCCGAAACATTTGAACGTTTCAATATAGAATGGTTGAGTCGACTCAGCCATTATCGAAAATCACATACCACGGGTCTAAGTGGCCAAATACCACCATAGAAATGAGGTAGACACTTTAAGAAACTTTTCTACGGTGACCATTTGGCCAATGGCAACCCGTGGTGGCTAGAAAATGGAGTTGAAAATCCAGCCACTACTAATGTTCGGCTTACACAAAATCCTATTAAATTTAAAAACAAAAACATGTAAGAAGACAAAAGAGGGATGCCTACCTTTTTGTGATGGTTGTGGCAGGGTTTGATGGCTGCTTGCAACGGTAAAGAGATAACGGTTTAGTTCTGAGAATGATGTTTTTCGTTTTGGTTTTGGGCTTAAATACACGAAATGTTCAAACGTCATTCTGAGTCACGTTTGAACGTTTGGCGATTTAATTCACAAAAATATATTAATAATAGAATACAATGTATTATATATATATAATATTTTATATACGATATTAAATATATATAGTATTATATATACACTATATATAATGATATCTACTATATATAGTATATTGTTGTTGTTACCATAGTAATACTATACTATACTATATTAAACTATTAGTATAGTATTACTATGGTAACAACAACAATAATATATTATTAGTAGTAACTATTTATTACTTGGGATTTACGTCTTTGGTATTAGAGCCATATGCGATTATTTTGTTATACTATTGTTATATCACATATTATTGTTACAAGCCGGCCAACTGGCCAACTAAAAGGCTGATGGGATTATTACCTTTCAAATGTCGCCTCCCCTTCTCAAGATTACTCACCCTGACATCCACTTCTCATAATCCTAAAAATGAACCATTTTTTTCCAACATATTCACAAGTGATTGGAGATGATGCCCAAATATAGACCTTGGGTAAAGAAGAATTTAAAATTAACAAAGAATATCTCAAACAAGATTATATGAAAGAAGAAAATAGAAACAAAATGTTAGTATTTTTCTCAACTTTTCAAAAATAAAAAGAGACTATATTCAAGAGAAATATTTTGAGTATCTAGAAAAAATACATAGATATAACTATTATATTAATAAATAGTAACTACTGAATAACGTCCTAAAGTAACGTTCGAACGTACATTATTTAGGTTCAAATGTTTCAGTTTAACGTGCGAACGTGAATCGAGATATATGGGAGGAAATCGATTGACGTTCGAACGTTACATTATAATATGTTCGAACACGAGAAGAAAAATGCGGGGACTTTCTTCTCTATTTCAGCACCTCTGTGATGATCTGAAATGTTCGGACGTTAAAATTTAACGTTCAAACGTTAGTCGATGAAATTTACTGGGAATTTATAAACGTTCGAAGGTCAAACTTCCGTACATTCGAATATAAAAATAAAAGTGCAAGAAATTTCCTGCTAGAATTTGGGCTCTGCCATAGGAAGATATGTTCGAACATGTATATTTAACGTTCGAACATCATCTGAAAATTGGGCAGGATATTTTAACGTTCGAACGTATAACTTAAACTTTTGAACGTTACATCTAATGATTTATTTTTGCATGAATACACGCACGGGAGGAAGCAGACTCATTTTTGTTGCTTCTCTCATGCGCGAAAATAACAGAGAGAGAGATGGTGAGAGAGGGCCGTGGGTTAGAGAGAGAGAGGGTTAGAGTGAGAGAGAGTTTAGTGAGAGAGGGTCGTGGGTTAGAGAGAGATAGAGTTAGAGTGAGAGAGGGTTAGAGTGAGAGAGAGTTGAGTGAGAGATGGTTAATATTTTGGAACTCTAGTTCCATTGATTTTGGTAAGGAAAAACTATTTTTCTTTTGTATCTTTTTTAATTTTATGATATTTGTCTTGTGTTTTTTATATATATGCTTCAAACAAGTTAGTGTTGTACTTTTTAGAAGGATTGGTTGTTTTGACAGTTGAAAGCTTTTGATTTGTAAGATGATATTGTGAGTGCTAGGTATATTTCTAAACTTTAGCAATATGTTTATACATTTTGTTGTGATTTTAGAAATATGTTTATACATTTTGTTGTGATTTTATTCTTACTCTTGAAATATTGTGATTATTGTTTGTGAATTTTTATTGAATATGTTTATATGGTTAGAAATATATTGTGTTTAGGTTGTGGATTTATGTGAATTTTTTATATAATATTTTTTGGTGTTTCTTGAATTTGTGAGTGCTAGGTATATTTCTAAGATTTAGCAATATGTTTATACATTTTGTTGTGATTTTATGCTTACTCTTGAAATATTGTGATTATTGTTTGTGAATTTTGTGAATAGTTTGTGAGCTTTTGGTGTTTATTGATGAATTAATGTGTAGAAATATTGTTGTGGGAAGATTGTGAATATGTTGTGATATGGATTCGAAATATTGTCATTATTGTTTGTGTAACGCCCCGGTCCAGCAGGAATCGAAGAGTTACTCCTTATAATTTAAAACTCACAATTCATGAATATATTTATAGACTCCAAAATATAACATCATCAGAATACTACAAAATCTCTTAATAAAATCCGTTACTTCTCAGAAATCTTCTATGAGTAATCCACTATGCTTAAATAATCATCTCACCGATCTTCCATAATCTTAATCCTTAGCTGGACTATTCAAAAATCATCTGAAAAATAATTGGAGATAAGGGGTGAGTTATTAACAACTCAGTAAGCAGAGGACATATACTAGTGTGTAAACATGAGCATTTTCACAGAGTTCAGTATCAATATGCAAATCTCAGTATCAATATGCAAATCTCAAAAATACATATTATCAGAAAATTAGAGTGACTTTTCAAATATTTTATATTCAGAAACCAACTTTTCATATTCAAAGACTCATTTGGCATAACATGACTGAACATTTTCGTTTTTCATATCATATTATATCATATCATATTAGAGCATCATATCAGAACAAAGACCATGTTTAACCCCCGTGGTAGGGTTGTACATTCCGCGGAAAGCCAAGCAGAACATAAATCACCATGTTACCAAAGCGATTGCACTCATAACAGAAAACTACTATTATATCCCGTGGCAGGCCAGAGGTCACTATTGTATCCCGTGACAGGGCTAGAGGTCACTATTATATCTTGTGATAGGGCCACATATAAGAACAAAACAGAATCAGAATCACCATCTCAGAGTCAGAACAGAATCAAAAAGTCATGCCAAAGGTTTTTCAAATGCCACATCATTTTTATTTTTATTTTTCAAAAGAGAGTACTGATATTCAGATCATTTAACATTTTCCAAAACAGATTCAGAACATCTTCACGTCACATGTGAAATTTATCAAATTTTCATATTCACTCATTTGTCTCAGTTCAATAACAGAATGTCAAAAATAAGCTCATGTCTACACCAGTCATGACAAAAAATAATTTCTTCTTAAACAGAATCTCATGAGTATTGCAAAACAAATATATGAGGCTATTTTCAGATTTCTTTTCATAGCAAAACATGCACATTTTCCAAAAAGGACCTCAGTTCATTTTATTTTATGCAAAGTCTAGCATAGGAACCCTGCTTACCTGAACTCCTTAGCTTTTTCAAAATTTTCCTCAAAATGTCGAACAATAATTAATCGTCTCCTATAAAAATAACCAAGTAATTCTCATAAATTTCCAAACGATCACGTATTTCGATATTTAATTCTAAGATTCTAAAATAACGTATTTAATTCCTCAAAATCTAAAATTCTCAAAATTCCCAAAATACCATCATTTTCTAAGACCATTAATATCCACTTAATTGAATTCGTACTGAAGAAGAAAATTTATCGAATAAGTATTATGATAATTATAGAACTCAATAAAAATTAATATTCAAAAAATCTAAAATACCAACAATATTTTATAAATAAAATGAATACATTGGTTACTAAAATTTTCCTAAAATAAGTCATAAAAAACTCATCTCTTAAGAAAAATAGATTTACTTCCTTTAATTAACAATATTATCAAAATAAAATATAATATTTATTGAAACTTAAAACAAAATCCTATTTAAATATAAACTCAACAAAAAAGGGTTCTCAGCCAAAAACTAAAACCGGGAACTTTCCATATATAAATATATATATATATATTTTAGGTTAAAACTAGTAAGTGCCCAAGTTAAAACTTTACTTATATATATACATACATACATATATATATATAAATACACCTTATACATAAAACAAACGATAAACATACACAAGAATAATAGAAAAAATGCAGCGGTGGCAGGGACTCACTGAGAAGGTAAAGTGCGACGGCGCACTGTGCGATGGGAGGTGGTGCACTCGGTGGCTATGCACTGGACGAGAAAGAGAGAGAGAGATGCACGGTAAGAGAGATAATGGAGAGAGAGAGCTTACGGGATGAGCAAGCCAAACGTGAGAGAGAAAACATAGAGGGAGATTACTGTGCGTCGGAGGTGGCATGAGGCGTACCTGGGGTGACGGAAAACTTCGCCGGCGATTTCTGGAGCCGCAACATGAAGGAGCTCTCGGTGGGTAGTAGTTGTAATGGCTCAAGGTAGGAGGAAACACATCCTCTGTTTCGGGAGTGAAGAACAGAGGCTTGCGGGATGGCTATCGAAGGCTACACTGGTGGGTTCATGGCTGGGTCACAGTGGCAGCGTATGGTAGTGTTGAGGAGGAGCATGTGGCGACTTGACCTCCTTGGGAGGCTACGTTTTCCATGAGATGGTTGGGTAAAACCGTGAAGATGTAGGTTGGCTTTTGGCCGTGCACAAGCGAGTCTGTCGTCGTGCGATCCGCGTGCTCAGCGTCTCACGTGGTGCTACCCGTGGTGATGATCCTCCTATGCTGGCCATGGGTGGTGCATTGCAGAAGTGCACAATGCGGGGTGGAGGTTAGGGTAGTTGGTGACGGCAGTGTGGAGTGCAGCTATGCATAGGTTGCTACGGCCACTTCTTTAGAGAGAAAAACATGCCTTTAGAGTTGATTAAAACCCTAGAAGATCACGTACGTGCATGAGATAGTGTCGTGCGTGGGAAAACAAAATAAATAAATAAAATAATAATTAAAGTCCAATAATAAAATTATTCATTAAAACAAAGTGTAATTTAAATGCAAACACTAATTAATATTAAGAAAGCACATAAAATGTAAATTTCACAACTAAAAAAAAATTATAAAATAAATCTAACGAGAAATCCGATAAATTTTAAAACAAGAAAAAAATATTTAAATTAATTAAAAATAAATATACAAAAAAAAATATGGGGTATCACAGTTTGTGAATTTTTATTGAATATGTTTGTATGGTTAGAAATATATTGTGTTTAGTTTGTGGATTTAAGTGAATTTTTTGATATAATATTTTTTGGTGTTTTTTGAATTTGTGAGTTTAACAAGAAAATTATAAGTTTAGGAATTTAATTTAAGTAAAGATTAAAAACATTTAATATATATTTAATATGAGAATTAATATTTAATATTTAATAAGTATATATAATATATTCATACTATTTTAGTTAGAATATGATTATTATGCAAATTATAAGTATAATATAAAAATTAATTTAAAAAAAAAAGAAAAAGAAGTATATAACTTAACTATATATAAAGTGTAAAATATATATAATAACTATAACTAATAATTACTTATTAAATATTCTTACCATTGTGAGTTTCCAAACCATTATATTATTAAATATATATATATAAATAAATAAAGTAAAATACTCTTCAAGAAAAAAGTCTTGAACCTACCAAATAAGTGGAGAGTTATAATAAATAAATATACTTATTTAAAATAAACTATAGAGTAAATAAATAAGGATAAAATAAATGCTTATATAGAAATTATATACTTGTCTATATAAATAAATTATTCATTCAATTAAGTATAGCAATTAAGATTATAATTTAGGAATGATAATAATTAAAATTATATAATAACCTTTAAAATTATATAATAACAATTAAAATTACATAGGTATCAATTAACAATGTCCTAAGATATATACTAACAATTAAAATTATAATTTAGGAATAATAATAGTAAATGATTGACTAAATTTAGTCTAATTGCTTGACTGTCGTAATTTCTCCGACCTTGAGAGTTGTCAAAGTCGGAGAGTTTGTGATAGTTAAATAATTAGGCTAAAATTTAGACATTTCTTCAAGATCATTCTCCCTCATTATCTACTCATGATAGGAAACTTGTAAACATATTCTTCCATCTCTCTCCAGTTTAACAATATAACATGCACTACTATTTGTTCGACATTGTTAAATCAAACAACATGGAGATATTGTTTGTAATGTTTTTTTATAGATATGGTGTGGCATTACATAAGTAACCTTAGACCTGTTTGGGAATTAGTGTACATTTATGTGTCTACTAATTCCTGAATTGTCCAGTGTGAATAGTTTAGGATTATATTATCTGTATTGCACATTTTTGTTACTCCTATTCTCCATGTTTATTATGAAGTTTCAGTGTCTTCCTCTACTATTCTTCGGGTATATTATTCATAGGGTCACAAACCCTCTATTTGAATATGTATACTTGGACAACTATGGGGAGGTGCTGCCAAAATTTCTACTAACGTGGAAAGTAGTAGAGTGACGAGATTTGTGTAATATGGATAATATAATCTCGAATGGGATAGGATCAACTACCTTATAAAAAAAAATGAGAATTGGAGCATGACATGCATGTGAATTTTCTATGTACGTGTTATTAATAGATAAATGTTTTAGAAATGGACAAAAGTTGGATGTGTCTGGGTGATAGATTTGGAAAGGATTACGTACCCTATGCGCGTGGAGTAAGAACCTTTATTGATTTTGCACGGGCCTCTACTGATAGTCATGGTTACATTAAGTGTCTATGTTGAGTGTAAAAATTTGTGTGCGATAGGGTTGGATGAAGTTAAAAATCTTATATTTGTGAACGGTATGGATCTGGAGTATACCTGATGGGTACTGCATGGTTAGCCGTAGAAACAGTCAGTAGATGTATTGGTCAATCATCCAAATTATTTGCAGCACATGGTTGATGATTATGACCAGGATGAGATGGAGGAGATGTTGGGTGACATTGGGCTGGGATGTTTATGAATGAGGTTGACGACAATGCCTCAAGTTGCCAAGGGACTAATTATAAAAATTTTGTTGCAATGTGAGAAGATGCAAAGCGCGAGTTTTATCCAGACTATACAAAACATTCCAAAATGTCATTTATTGTGCGGTTGCTTCACATTAAGTCATTGTGTGGGATGCCGATGAAAACAATAAACATTGTATTGAACTTATTTAACGAGGTGTTTCTCGAAGGGTATGCATTGCCAAAGAACTTTTATGAAGCGAAACAGTTTGAGAAAGGGATTAGGATTTAAGTACAAGTCCATACATGCAAGCAAGAATGATTGTGTTTTGTTATGGAAGGAGAATGAGGAGAAACAAGCATGTCCTGTATGCGGAGAGTCGAGGTGGTAGGGTAAGAAAAACGTGCCGGTTAAGGTATTGCGGTATTTTTCCTTGAGACCTAGGTTGCAAAGACTATATATGTGGAGAAATTCTATTTGCAGTCCTGAAGTGGGGACTGCATGTGCAGGCACATGCTTAAATGAGAGAAAACATTATTTTAGGAGGGATAATTTTGTAATTTTATAAAATTTTAAAGTTAAAATAGCCTAGGTCTGCACATATATGTGTAAGAAAATAGCTCACGATATGAGGTGGCACGAGGAGAAAGGAGTTAAGGATGATGCATATATGAGGCACCCAGCTAACTCACTTGCGTGGTCATCTTTCGATAATCAATACCCAAAGTTTGGGATAAAAGCTCGGATCGTGTACTGGGGACTCATAACCGTGGATTCAACCCTATTGGGAATATGAGTACAAGTTATAACACTTAGCCCGTAGTGTTGATTCCATACAATCTTCCACCATAGAGGTGCAAGAAGGCGCCCAACTTTTTGTTAACTTTACTTATCCTCGGCCCGAGATCACCTGGGAATGACATTGATGTATTCATGCAGTCGTTGATTGAAGAGCTGAAAGAGTTATGGGAAACAGGCATCAGAACTTATGATGCATCCATGCCGACATCTTTTCAAATGCATGATGCGGTAATATGGATGATAAATGACTTTCCGGTACATGGGAATCTTTTCGGCTGGAGTACAAAAGGGAAGTTAGCTGTCCAACCTGTAATAAAAAAACTGCTAGTGAGTGGTTAAAATATTCTCAAAAGTTGTGTTTCATGGGTCATCGACGTTATCTACTAGCAAATCATGCATGGAGAAGAGAATGTACTAACTTTGATGGGAGCGTAGAGGATAGATTTGCACCGAATGAGTTGTCTGGGGAAGAGATAGTGGAACAACTGGTATATGTTAGAGCGAACAATTTTGGCAAAGGTTAGGAAAAGAACAAGAGAAGACGAGGCGCAGCAGAATTGAATTGGACAAAGCATAGTATTTTTTTTACTTGCCATATTGGTTGTCCTGCATGCTGTAATATAGTTTGGATGTAATGCACATAGAGAAGAATATATGTGATAAAATACTGGGTACATTGACGAGCATTAACAAAAAGACGAAAGACACGATCAAGACGAGGAAAGACCTTGAGAGAATGAGAATTAAACATAATCTACATTTGTGGGTAGAAAGAAATAGGATGATCATGCCGCATGCATGTTTTACGATGACAAGGGAGGAGAGGATGAACTTCTACAAATGGTTGCAAGGTGTGAAGTTGTCAGATGGTTATGCTTCAGATATTGGTAGATGCATGAGCCTTGATGACTGGAAAATCAGTGGATTGAAAAGTCATGACTGTAATGTATTTTTGCAGAAGTTATTACCTATGGAAATTCTTGGGAAGCTAACATCTAATGTACGTGTCGCCATATCAGAACTCTGTATTTTTTTTTAAGGATTTGTACACTCGGGTAGTAAATGGAGATATGTTGCATAAACTAGAAGAAGACATTGCTATTATACTATGTAAATTTGAGCAGATCTTTCCACCATTATTTTTTGATGTCATGATCAATTTAGCAATACATTTACCTTGAGAGGTACTATTGGGTAGACTAGTGCAGTTCTATTAGATGTATCTAGTTGAAAGATATTTTGGTCAACTGAAGCGCACTGTTGGGAATAAAGCTAAAGCTGAGGGTTCAATAGCAGATCCCTATTTACACGATGAATGGTTAACATTTTGCTCTCTATATCTTTGTGGTGTTGAGACAAGATTTAATCGTCAAGAGCAAAATGATGATCTTGCTGCTCCGCCTCCTCGTTAGCTATTAGTGTTTTTTCAGAATGTACGACCCTTGGGTGCACAAACGGATTACTATTTAATTGATGGAGAGTTGGGTAAAGTTCGGTGCTATGTGCTAAATAATTGCTAGGAGATTGATGACTATCTCAAGTATGTCGTCACATGCTTCGAATAATTCTAGTTTTTTTTAAGTTTAACTATAATTGTTGTGCTCAAAATATATTTCTCTTGCACTTATATAGAGTGAGCACATGGACAAACTTAGGACGGAAGGCGTAGAGAATATAGAGGCAAGACACGAGAAAGAATTTTCCAGATGGTTTGCAGAACGTGTATGAACTAAAATTATATATATGTTACATTTTGAAACTTTTAACTTTGGGTAACTTTTAATAAATATATACTATTTCAATTGTTAGATTTTAGAACAACGTGCTCGTGATCCCGGATCAATTTCTCCTGAACTGTATGCATTGGCCCATGGTCCCTCAAATAGAGCACTTCAATACACTGCATGCACGGTTCGAGGTTATAGATTCTATACTCTGGACTATGAACGTAATAGAAAGACTCAAAACTCTGGTGTGTTGGTTGAGAGGAGTCATGAAATAGATGATATTGACTATTATGGTGTCATACGTGATATTATCAGATTGAAATATCTGGGTAGGTCTGTAACATGTCTTTAAATGTGATCAGTGGGACCTAGGCGGTGGTCGGGTTTCGATACATAGGGATAATCACTTTACAAGTGTCAATACTGCATTTAAATGGTACGAAGATGATCCATTCATTTGTATTGGCTTGTCAAGCTACCCAAGTCTATTACTTGATTGATCTGATAAAAAGCGTTGATGAAGATAGTGGAGAAATAACTTGGCAAGTCATACAAAAATTTGTCCCTCAAATATATATGAAACAGGAACGAGTGCAGATTACGAGAATAGTGGAGATGAAGATGACACTGATTGTAGAGGCGTACTAGGAAGATGGAGAGGGTATTAGCTTGTTTGTTGACCTTGGTGCATTTGAGTGGCTCCCCTTGTGTAGAGATGATGCCCCTCCCGTCCATCTCGACCCGTCCGTATTAAATGATTATTCAATTCAAGTAAGTGAGGAGGAAGAAGAAGAAGAAGAAGAGTTACAAGATGAAGACAAATCAGAATCCGAGCAGGAGGTGGATAAGGAGGACGAAGAAGAGGTTAATGATGATGATGAATGTGTTATTGAGGGAGATTATAAAACAAGCATGGAAAATACATCCGAAGATGAAAAATAAATGTACTAAATATTTTACTCATATAGGTGACTATAAAATATTATATTTTTCATAATTTTTTTTAATTAATTTTCTTTGATATAATTAATCATTTTCAAGGATGCCACCAAAACGACAACGAAGAAATGTGCCTCCGCCAAGTCCAAGTCCCGAACCCATTGAAGACTCCCCACCTGAGGAATCCACTCCTAAAGATCAAGTTAACATGCAAGAGAACAACAGCTAGTCGACACCTACCAGTCAGAAAATATTGTGGTCGATAATTAATTATATAGTTAATACTTTTGTCTCAATAACTATATAACTATAATTATACTATTATCATATAGTTGATGCATCTGCACGTCGCGGTCGTGGCTATACATGTGGCATCTCTCTTGAGAAAAATAGAAGGTACGGAAAACTCAAAATCACCATTCCTGATAATTCCACTGGAGGAGTCGATGATAGTGCAACAGCGCTTTCCTCCTATATTGGTACAGTAGTTCGAGCTTATGCTCCATTTTATTTGCACTCATGGCGAGATGTTCCGAATGAGATTAAGGAGCATATTCGAAGTCGTGTGTTGGTAAGTTTACTTTGAGAGTACATTTTTTTCACCTAGATTAATATATCATATTTTTTACCTGATTCACTTATTAGGATGAATTAAACTTCGACTTTGGCCGTAGCGAGGATTTGAGAACCTTGAATGCGTTGATGGCTACACTATTATAACGTCACAAGGGACGATATCATGACCACTTTAAGAAATTTAAGACGTTGGAAGAGGTTGCGCAGTCCCCTTTCTTGCAGATGAAGTTAGATGATTGGAGAAAGTATTGTGATCTTTTCGCATCTCCAGATTATCAGGTATTTTACATTTATATACTTTGATTATTTACATTCATATTCATTCTATATATTATATGTATATATATTACAATTAACATTCTTAATTAATTTTATAGCACTTGAGTTCTACAAATACACATAATAGATCCGCTCTGACTGTTCACCATCATGCCAGTTCAAGATCATTCCACCATCTTGCAGAAAAAATGGTAATAAAAAAAATATAGAATTCATTAATTTTTATGATATTCTTTAATTTAAGTACTAATAGTATCTTTTTAAAATTGATAATGTTGCTTTGTTAGAAACTTGATTGTAACGTCCCGTTCCCGGAGGTCCGGAGAGTTAACTCTTAATACCTCGAATCAACTTAAATAGTACAACTATAAAATCCAGAAAATCTAATAAAATATTAATCAATTTAATCAATCCAAATATCTAAGTTCCTCCATGGGGACAATAAAGAAAATCTCAATAACATAAATTAAAAACTCTCTAAAACTCGAAATTATCCTTAACACATCAAATCAAAATACCCGAAACATAAATTCAGTTTACCAACTACAACTCTCAAATAAGCACATGTACTCTCGGGTACTTATTCCACTCTGATCATCACACCTGCTAAAACTTTCTACTCTTGTTCTCCAGCTGAACCATCAAAATTATCTAAAAAAAATATGGAGATAAGGGGTGAGTTATCAACAACTCAGTAAGCAGAGGACATATACTAGTGTGTAAACATGAGCATTTACAGAGTTCAGAATGCAGAACAAAAATATTTTCTTTCAGAATGCAAAATCATAATAATGTTTTCAAAATGCAGCGTTAGAACATGTAATCAAAAGTATCAGAGTGAGAGTTCGAAAAATATTCATAATCAAAAATCCCTTTGGCATAGCATAAACTGAAACATCACATCTTATCTTATCATATCAGAACAAATACCATGTTTAACCCCCGTGGTATGGTTGTGCAAACCTCGGTAGCTAACCGAGCAGAAACAGAATGTGAATCTTCCCCTTATTCATTCTCAGAGCCTCGAGTGTTCACATTGGAAAGACCATGCAGAAAACCACTTTGTTTCCAAAGTGGGTGCACTAGAAACAGAAAAGTTGGTACCAACCCGAACAGAGGCCACAGTTTTACACCCGTGGTGAGGTCAGAATGGAACAGAAACAGAAACAGAATGTTATTTCAGAGGTTTTCAAAAATCACATCAGGTCATATCAGAGTACAGAAAATCTTCAGAACAGAACAAAATCATAACACAATATAATTTATGCACAAAATTATATATTCGCTCTATTTTTCAAAGTGCAGAAATAGAATGTCAAAAATAAGCTCATGTCTACACCAGTCGTGACAGAAAATAATTTCTTCTTAAACAGAATCTTATGAGTAATGCAGAACAAATAACTGAGGTAGTTCAAATTTCTTTTCAAAATCAAATATGTATATTTTCCAAAAATAACCTCAGCTTATTTTATTTTAATGCAAAATCTAGCATAAGAATCCCGCTTACCTGAACTTCTTAGCTTTTTTTGGAATTCCTCAAAAACGTCGAACAATAATTAATCGTCACCTATAAAATAATCACGTAATTCTCATAAATTTTCAATTAATCACGTATTTCGATATTTAATCATAAGCTTATAAAATAACCTATTTAATTCCTCAAAACCTAAAATTACAAATCATCACTTTCTAAAATCGTCAATGCTAATTTAATACTATGACTAAAACATTTAAAAGTCAGACCTATTTATTATTGAAAACCAACTATAAAGTTTAATACTGGAAAATATAATTATTCTAAAATATTTTAAAGTAACCCATAACAATTTTTAAATAGACTAAAACATATCTAAAATGTAAAAATAACATTACACCAATATTGTTTACTATTAAAATAAATCTTTACTTAATAACATATTAAAAATACTTAAGTGATTTCTTTAATCATAATTAAAATGTTCAAAGTAAAATTTCACACTTTCAGTAAAAATAATACGTTACACTTAGTATAATTTAAAAAAATCCTATATAATCTCTGTACAATATCTTATACATCCCACAAAGACCACGTAAAACAGATTTAATAACAACAAAAATCCCAACTACAGTCTACAACCATCCAATAAAGGGTAATATTGTAATTATTAGTCAAAACATTTCCTAAAACTACGGAAGTTTACAGAACAACAACAAAATCATACAAGCAACAAGGCAACACCGCGCGATTGGAGAGTAACGGAGGACCTACCGAGAGAAGTGGAGCTACGATGGAGTTGGGCGGGTGCGCTAGTGGTGGTGGGCACTGCGGCAGTGCACTGGAAGAGAGAGAGAGAGAAAGAGAAACAAGGTGAGAGAGAAACAAAGAAAGACAGAGAAGCAGTGCAAGCGTTCGGCAAAAGCTCATCGCGAGGGACAAGATAGAACTAAGGAAGCTCGAGGCTGACGGAAAGATGACAATCGGCGGATTCTGAGGCTAGCCCGATAGTTTTCTTGATGTAGGGTGGTGACCAACCGAATTAGTGGTGATGCTCTGTTTTTGAGAGGACAAGCAGGGGCTCTCCTATGTTTCTTGGTGATGGTCAGTGGTGGTTCCGTGTGGGTTCACGGCGGCTTATGGAGGTGTAGACCAGGTTCGTCAGGAAGGCGGCTGCGATGGCTTCCCACGGCATGCAACTCAGTGCACGCTACGCGGAGTAGGAAGGCAGAGGCTTCCTGTTAAGTTGGTGTGGTGCTTTTTGAATGGGTGAGGACAGGCTGCGGTGATGCTGGGACGGTGTGGGTTGTGACTTGTGGAGGTTGGTTTTGTGCTGCAGCTGGGTGAGCCGCGACTGGGTGGGTCGAGACCGAGCTAGAGGGTGATGCGATGTTTGCAAAGAGGAGGAAAATGCTGGGCTAAGGTTTCACGTGGGAGGGCAGCAGCGGGAGCTTTCTTCGAATACATATATATATATATATATATATATATATAGGTGGTTGAACAAGAAAAGAAAACCCTAGAGGAGGAGACGTGTCAGCGGATGAAAGATGAGTTGTGTGTGAGCATGCACGACGTGAACGAAAAAAAAAAACTTACGGGAATTAAGAAATAAAGACCGAAAGAGAAGAAAACAAAATTGAAACATGCGGGAAAAAAAATAAACGTGTGCAGAAAAATAAAATAAAATAGAATAAACTAAAACAAAATAAATAAGATTGAGCTTGATTGGGTGCGGGTATTACAATGATGATCCTGAAAACTTTTCCCTATTTCATGTCTATGCTGATGCTCACACTAACAAGCATAGTGAGTTGATGGATCATGTCACTACAGATAATTATGTAAGTAGTGTTGATTTTGTTAAATAAATTATGCAACATGTGAATAATTTACTTTTTATTTTTATTTCTTTTAATACGTTACTTATTAACGATGTGTTTTCTTTCAAAATGCAAGAAAAATAATGGAGATGCAGTCAGCTTCTAGGGAATCCTCTCATAGTGACATAGACATATTCACACAAGTGCTCAGGCCGCAGTCTAGTATAGCAAGAGGTTTGGGACGATCTTTCAAGTATAGATGTTCATCCTTATCAACCTCATTGACTTCACAAATTAATAATCTTATCAAAGATTTAAAAGCTGCACAGCGTGAGAATGAGTATATCAGGTCGAGACAGCAAGAGTTAGAGTCTCTCTTAGAGCGACAGTCTAATTTAGAGATGCGTTTGCAGGACTAACAAAGAGACCAGAAGAAAAGAATACGCAGTGAAGTCCAAGAGCAAGTGCAACAGGAGATGATGGTGCAAATTGAGTATGTTATGTCATTGCAACATAATCGCAGTGGGCAAGGAAAGAAGAAGAAATGAATTTTATCAATTTTATTAGGGTATATAACTAATTTTGAAATTTCTTAAGACATTGTTAGTTGTTAATTGGTGTGTAATATGATACAATTGGTATGTTTTTAAATTTTATGAAATAAGTATTTCTGATCTGTACGTTCGAATGTAAATTAAAAATGTTCGAACATTGGTTCACATTCGAACCAACGTTTGAACATGGATACACAAAATTATATAGTAACATCTGAACGTAGGCCTTAACGTTCGAACATACTCACCCTCAAACGAGCAAAACTTTCGAATGATTAAACGATTAACATTCGAACAAACGACTGAACATACCACTTGTGTTCGAACGCCTATTCGTTAACATTCAAAATAACGTCCGAACAATAAATCCATTACATTTGAACATTGGTCTATTAGCGTTCGAACGGAAATTTGAACGTTTATTGCAATTAATGTTCGGACGCATAAACGTTCTAACGTAACTATGATACGTTCGAACTTGAATCAACAAACGTAAACTTCTGTCATTCGAACTCCAATCGATTGGGTTGCCGTTCGAAAGTTCAATTGGACGTCTAAACGTTACTTTCTGTGACAAATCTCAACCATCACAAAAAAAATGGAATGTTCGAACGTTACACCAAATGGAACACCTCCAACCATCACTAACAATATTTTTAATAACGGTTCAATAGTAAATCGTCAACAATTATTTTCTGTGATGCACATTAGGTGACGGTCGTGGTGACGATTTCAAACTGTCACCAAATATTTTTAGTGACATTTTGGGTATTTTTTGTAATGGTTTCCTCTATCACAAAAGACAAATTGTATTGTAGTGTAAGGATTTTTTGGGGTCTAAAAATATCTTTCTTTTTTATAAGGGAATCGTGTTGTTATCCTATTGGCTCACCAAATCAAGCATAGCAGTCGAGAGCACTTGACGCCTTGACGGCATGGGAAATCCCACCCTCATCACAATTAATTAACCTTCTTAGCGAAACTTCAACATGCTAAACTTTAATCAGTTGATTGAGACATATTTAGATCCCAAAATACAAATCTCAACGTTGGAGAAGTTATGATAGCTAGCCTTATCACCATATTGGAAATCAACCTTAATTGGTATTGATTAATCATATGTCCAATGACACATGTTCAAGAATTATCAATATCGATCTCGATCGGTTGAAATAGCAATCTTGAAAGGATTTTTCTAGTCTATCCATCTTTCTTAACATTTTGTAAATGGAATGTACCCATGTTGTTCTTATGATTGATTAATTAGGGACTCATACAAGACAATTATATGTTAACTCCTCCAACATCCTTGCATAAAGGGAAACAACATATGATGATTACAATAATCAAGACATAATTCCAACAGCCTCCCATCAAGAGATCGATATATATGTCTTATATAAGAAACTCAATAATCAACGAGCCTTGAGTCGTATGGTACTACTACTTCCTCCATACATAAGAAAAGTGGGATCTTCTGGTAGGGGTACTTCGATGGCCTGACCACCTAGACATTTGAAGCCCCATAAAAAATTCCCAGCTAGCAAAAGAAAACGCAAAAGTGAGACTGCTTTCTTATTTTCTTGGCCATCCAAAATCGACATATTCCCACCATAAACGACATCCACTTATTGCTAGAAAAAGTGCAAGAACGGTGAGCCCCCAAAGGTCACTGGCCTCACAGTCTACCTAACCTAAATATTGATACGTAGCATAAAATCATGTACTTCCTCGCAAAAGGATCAAGCAAAACACTTTGAGAACTAATTAACAACCATATTGGCCGGTTAGTTGAATAAAGATTATTAAATGCAATCCTCTTTTTTCTCGAAAGCTACTGTTGCTTGGCCTTCGCAAATAAGTCAGGAAACATCATGCACGGCCTTGATGGTGGGTGTTATTTAAAAGTGGCACTCTCTACATCACACTACTCCATCAAACTCCACTTGGGAATTCTTTTTGTTTTTTCTTTCCTTTCTTTTTCTGTGACCTACCCACTTTCGGTGCCATTATAAGCAAATTAAACCTGGAAACATCCCTTTGATTGGTTTTCTCATTGGACGTCAGCCACAGATCATGTCCCAAGCCTTATGTGATCCACAATAATTTACTTTTAACACATTTTTTAAGAAGCAAAAACTTTGCATTTTCTTTTAATGAGTTTTTTTTAGGGTAAGGTATAAAGAGCGAGCTGGGGGCCAAACTCTAGGATTAATATTAATACAGTATGTACTTCAACTTGGCTACGGATGGAAAGGTGGTGAAGCAGAAACATTTCATAGGTTTAGGTTAAGCGGCAATCTCCCTTTAAATAACATCTTAACCAATTGTCATGCGTTATATGTGATACCCCCATATGATAAGAATAAGAGTAGGTGGTATATGGAATCCCACATTGTTTAGGAAGAAGAAGTTCTTACACTTTATAAAGTTCCAATAAGGATCTAATTGTATCATCGACTAGTCTTTTTAGAGTATAAGCCATGCGGTTTGGGCCTTTCATTTGGACGTTACAAATGATATCAAAGTCTATCCCAATTAGAAATATGGGACTTGAGCCGTGTCACCTATAATGAACAGACCCGACGAAGACGTTAAAAATTTAAGGGGGTAGATTGTAATACCCCCATATGATAAAGATAAATGTAGGTGTTATATGAGATCCCATGCACATTATATTGTTTGGAAAAGGGAAATTATTACACTTTATAAAGTTCCAATGAGACTCTAATTGTATCATTGACTAATCATTTTGAAATATAAACTATGTAGTTTAGACCTTTCATTAAAACGTTATATTATAAAAAGTAAATAATAATCAATTTATAATTTAAAAAAAAATTCTATTTACAGCCTTCAGCCGTGCCATCATTCCACTGGAACAAATAATGGTTGATGGTACTTCTGATCACCTAGTGATAATTACTGGCAACTTATGAAAAAAAATACAATTTTAGCAGCTCACTCGAAGAGGAAAAGCGGAAAAAAACAAAAAACAAAATGTTTCATGTCATTTCAATCTGACATGCATGAACCTTAACAATTCACGTTCAGTAAAGCTAACATCGCGTACTTCATTTTTATTTTATTTTTACTCTGTATTCAACTACAAAACTGCTTTTATTTCGAATTCTACATTAGGTCCATCACTTTTATGATTTCAACCAATCGAAGTTACACATGAAGATTCCTCTAAGGAGATCCCCACGGGTGTCAGCTATAAAGAAAGAACACACGCAACCCTTGCTTTTCTGAAGTGAAACATCAAGTATTGGGTCTCCAGAAAATAAATAACTAAATAGGTAGTGTTGACTTAGTCCCCATTATTAGTTTTAAAAAAGACCAAGCACAAGAAAAAGGGGAACCTATGCAGTAAAATTATAAGGAAAAGTTTATTCAAATTAGAAAATAAATTAATAAATGTATGCGTGTCCTGTTATTAATGATGTCACAGGCTCGAACCTTTGCAATATATAATCTTCAGTGTTGGATAGCTTTCGGTAATTTGAAGGCCAAGGCATGGCTATGATCTATCGTTTTCTCTCCACGCCGTCTAGCCTCGCGATTCCACCTTCCTCATATGTAAATTAAGAAGCGCATTGATCTCGAAACTAGCTTTCCTGTTAAAAAGAAATTGAAAAGTATATAAAACCCTTAAAAGTTAGGTGAAGAAGACACAAATCAGCGTCCTAGAACCAGTAAGATAAGAGCTTCCAATAACCATATATAGTGGCAGCCATTGTCGTATCTTCACCATGCTTTTGTTTTTAATTTACTTGTCAAATTGAGCACCATATATATCCACGACGACTAGGGTTTTACGACACGTGTAAAAGGAATCTTCAGGTTTCCTGCTTTTTGTAAAAGCTTATATATATATGATGCGACAAGCTTGGATAGTGCATGATTGCACGCGACGCTTTTAAGAAATTAGTGTAAAGTAGAATGAATTATTGTTTAAGGAAAAAGAAACAAATCTTGCAGAAGAATGATTAAAACACTGAAGTTTATGTTTTTTAGTGGTGGGTTTGCTTGTTTATGTATGAACCAACAACCTACTAAAAGATAAACTAATATATGGATGTATGAGTAATCAGACACGGCTTTCTTCAGTAATTTTCTTTGTGGAGTGCAATTTCCCTGAGTCTTCCGTTTCAGTCCAACTCCACTAGAATTTGTGGGTCCCCAGGATCCAACCCTCTCAAGTTACGAACTATTTGCTTTCCTGAGTTCAACGTGTTAGCTTATTGGTATTGTTCAGTTCAATAGCAACCTCTCTATGGTTGAAACTCTTCTCTACGTTTGTCTTCTAAATGATAGATTTTCAATCCAATTTGAAAATCTTGCGTGGGGATTCCACTAAAAAACCCCATATGGTAGAAGCCGGAAAATCTTTAGGCATTGCACCCTGTAACACATTAGATATATATGGCTACCTCATGTACAGAAAGTATTATGTCCTACCACTACAAAAGGTTCAAGCTAGCTAGGGCTTGAACTTTCTTTATAAAAATGGAGAGAGAGAGAGAGGGGAGTGATCTTTAACACTTAGGAAAAAGCTGTAATATTCGGGAGACACTCCATTGTACAGTACTGAGGTCGATGGAGAATCAGAAAATATTCAAAATCGTAACTTATGATCTTCATAGTGTGTAAAATTCTGTAACTTCAAGAATTAGAAGAACAGAGGACTTGAAATGTAAACTAAAGATTGAGAACAAAATTCAATAGAAAAAGATTGAGATGAAATTCTCAGTGAATCTGTTATTCTTCAGAATTGAATTGATAATACATTTTACAACCTTTCTATTTATAGACACGTATGCTAACTAACTTCACTTTACAGAAGATATTTACTTAACACTCTAACTAATTATCACATTTGCATTTGGATTTAATTTCACTATCATTTGGAATTATCTCATTTGCACTCTAACTGCACTTTTCTGTTTAGCTTCTTTTGACTTCAACTCCAAAGCTTCAATTTGAGTTTGTATATTCCAACACCCCCCCTCAAGATGGGAATGTATATTGATCATTCCCATCTTGCGGATCAGATGATGGAAACTGAGGGAACCAAGTGGTTTAGTTAGAATAGCTGCCAGCTGATGTTTGGATGGGATGTGAATGATCTTGATCAAACCTTCTTGCAATTTTTCTCGGACCAAATGGCAGTCTAGTTGGATGTGCTTTGTTCTTTCATGTTGGACAGGGTTTGATGCAATGTCAAAAGCTGGTTTGCTGTCTGTATAAAGTAGAATAGCCTGTGGATGAGGGACCTTTAAGTCAGCTAGCAAGTAGATCAACCATTGTAGTTCACATGTGGTAGAGGCTAGAGCTCTGTATTCAGACTCAGCTGCGGATTGACTAACTGTTGGTTGTTTCTTTGATTTTCATGATATAAGAGAGTCACCAAGAAACACTGTGAATCCAGTGATACTCTTTCTGGTGTCAATACAACCACCCCAATCACTATCTGAGTAGGCTTTTAGATGAAGAGGGGAATATGCAGATAGAAAAATACCTTGGCCTGGTGTTGCTTTGATATACCTGAGGACCCTTTCAGCAGCTTGAAGATGATTACTACTAGGATTAGCCATGAACTGGCTTAATGCTTGGACTGAGTAGGATAGGTCAGGTCTAGTTATAGTGAGGTACAATAATCTGCCCACTAATCTTCTGTATTGTGCAGGATCTGTCAAAGGTGGAGATGAGTCATTTGCACTCAGTTTTAATGTAGACTCCATAGGAAATGCCACAGGTTTACAACCTGAAAAACCACTATCTTGCAAGATATCTAAGGCATATTTTCGTTGGCATAAAGTTATGCCTTTGGTTGATCGAGCCACTTCTATCCCCAAGAAGTACTTTAGTTCTCCCAAGTCTTTGATAGTGAAAGAGTCATGTAAGAACCTTTTGATATTGACTATATCAGCAAGATTATTAGAAGTAAGAATCACATCATCAACATAAATCAAGAGTGCTATAAAACTGTTTGAATTATGCTTGATGAATAGAGAGGAGTCAGACTTCCCTTGAATAAAACCAAATTGAAGTAGAGAAGATGACAATTTGGAAAACCATTGTCTTGAGGCCTGCTTTAGACCATATAGGCTCTTTTTGAGTTTGCAAACTCTCGGATTAGTTGGTGAAGAATATCCTGGTGGTAGTTGCATATACACCTCTTCATTTAAATCTCCATGAAGAAAAGCATTGTTTACATCAAGTTGATGTAAATGCCAATTCTTAATGGCAGCAATAGATAACAATGTTCTCACTATTGTCATCTTAGCTACAGGTGAGAATGTGTCAAAATAATCAAGGCCTTCTTGTTGGGTGTAGCCTTTTTCTACTAATCTAGCCTTGTATCGATCAATTGTGCCATCAGCTTTGAATTTAACACGATATACCCACTTACATCCAATTGCAATCTTATTTGGAGGTAATATTGCAAGTTCCCATGTTTTATTTAATTCAAGAGCTTTGATCTCATTTAACATGGCTGCTTGCCAATGTGGAAAAGAATTGGCTTGTTTGAATGTCTTAGGCTCAAAAATAGATGATAAAGCAGAAGTGAAGGCTGCATGTCTAGGTGACAATTTATGTGTTGAAAGGAAATGAGCAAGAGGGTATGGCTTACCAGAAGAAGGAATGCAGCAGCTGGAAGATTTTTGAGATGTTGAAGTAGATTGAGCCATATTACCACAATGAAAATGCTGCAAATATGAAGGAGGATTCCTTATTCTTTCAGATCTTCGAAGGCTTACATTTTCAAGATTAATCTGTGAAGTAACAGGTGTTGGAATAGCAGAAGAGAGATTTTGTGAAGTTATAGATTCTGGGACTTCACAAAGCAATTGATTCTGTGAAGTAGGAGGTTCTGGAATTGCAGAGTGTGGATTTGGTGGAGTAATGGGTACTGTGAAGTCATGTATTGGAGGAAAATCAGGAAAAACAAAATGTGTGTGAGTAGAGTTTGGAATAGAAGGAAAAATGTTCTCATAAAATATGACATTTCTGGAAACAAAGATTTTAAGAGTAAGGAGATCAAGCACTTTGTATCCCTTGATATTTGGTGGATACCCAAGAAATAAGCATTTTGAGGCTCTTGGATGAAATTTACTTCGACTGGTATGGATTGTGCTGGCAAAACACAAACAGCCAAAGGCTTTAAGATAGTTATAGGCTGGAGATTTGTGAAAAAGGAGAGCATATGGTGTGTTATTACCTAGCACAGATGAGGGGGTTCGATTTATGAGATGTGTTGCTGTCAATACACACTCAGTCCAGTATGTTAAAGGCAGTTTAGATTGAAAAAGAAGGGCTCTAGCAACATTTAGCAAATGCTGATGTTTTCTTTCAACTCTACCATTTTGCTCAGGAGTTTCTACACAAGATAGCTGATGTATTATACCATTTTCTTGATAAAAAGAAGGCATATTGAATTCTAGGCCATTGTCTGTTCTAAATGTTTGTATTTGAGAATCAAACTGAGTTTGAACATATGTAATGAAGTTGGCTAGTAAAACTCAAGTTTCTGATTTTGCTTTCATAAGAAAAAGCCAAGTAAAACGTGTATGATCATCCACAATAGTAAGAAAGAATTTATGGCCAGAATGTGAGATAGTGGAAAAAGGACCCCAAATATCACAATGTATTAATTGAAAAGCTTTATTTGAATTGCTTTGTGATACAGGAAATGATAGCTTCTTTTGTTTTGCTAGAGGACAGATCTCACAAACATGTTTGTGAGATATTTTTACAGAAGGATCAATAGAACTAATGAGTTTTAGTTTGGCAGAAGATAAATGTCCCAATCGAAAATGCCATATGTTAGGACTAATGGTAGATGTGTTAGCCAAGAAAGAGTTGTTTGAACCAAGAATTTCCTTCTATGTAGCAGCAGAAAGATTGATGAGGTGATATAGGCCATTTCTGACTTCAGCAAGCCCAATCATCCTCCATTTGCTGAGGTCCTGCAATACACATTTAGATTGAAAGAAAAACAAGGCAACAAAATTTTCTTTAGTCAACCTAGAAGCAGAAATGAGATTGACATGAAAAGAGGGAACATAAAGGGCATTGTGTAAAGTTAAATCAGGTGAGATTTTAACAGTACCAGTAAAAAATGATGGGAACTGAATGACTATTTGGTAAATGGACTGAAGAGGGTTTGTTTGGGATTTTTATGGATGTGAACAGATGAGGAGAATAGATCATGTGATCTGTTGCTCCAGTATCTAATATCCAAGAAGAGATGTGATTGAAGGAGGCATTAGCTAAACAAAGGATGGAGTTATTACCTGATGTAGAGGCAGTGTTAACTGCAGGATTAGGATTGATAGTAGAAGTGGATAGACTATTGGCAAGAGTGATCAAATTTTGTATTTGCTCTTGAGGAAAAAACATAGTTGGGTTGTTTAAGTTTTGCTCCATAGAAGATGCCATGTTTGCATTGGGCAATCGTGTGGAATTAATTCTCTTTCCTCGAGGCCCTTTCCAACCTGGTGGATAACCTATAAGCTGGAAACTCTTATCTACAAGATGTCCAGAGAATCCACAATGGGAACAAATGACATCTGATTTGCCTTTGACTTTGCTGAACTTAACAGCATTTGAATAAGTTTGTGTAGATGGTTGTGCAGCAGCCATAGCATGAGAATCAAGGGGGATATGCACTGCATTAGTTAAGGAACGTTGGCTCTCTTCTTGTATCAATAAAGAGAAAACTTTGCCCATTGATGGTAATGGAGAAAGAAGCAATAGTTGGCTTCGAATTGCTGAAAAAGAATCATGCAGACCAATCAAGAATTTCATGATATAGTCAGCTTCTTGTTGATCAGCAAGATTCTTCAATACTGCACAGGTACATTTTTCCAAAAATCCACAATTACAAGTTGGAAGGGGAAAATAACTAATATATTCATCCCATAGTGCTTTGAAAGCACTAAAATACTCAGTGACTGAATTTGAGCCCTGAGAAATAGAACTTAAGGATTTCTCTAAGGCAAATACTCTTGGACCATCACTACGCAGGTATCGAATCTTCAACTCATTCTAGATGTCAGCAGCACTATTGAAATAAAGAAGACTACCTCAAATCTCCTTTGCAATGGAATTCATTAGCCAAGAAAGCACAAGATTGTTGGCTCGCAACCAAGCAATCTTAAGCCAAGAATTAGTAGAACTAGGCTGAGGCAAACTCCCATCGATGAAGGCAACTTTGTTCTTGACTGTGAGAGCAATTGTGATGGACCGACTCCAAGCCACATAGTTGTCACCAGAAAATATTTCAGATACAAGAAGAGCTCCAGGATTATCAGATGGATGCAAGTAGTAGTAACTTGAGGAATCATCAGATGGATTCCCCAAAGGAAGAGAAGAATTTTCAAAAAAATTATTATTAGAGGATTCTGCCATAGAAGCAGAAGAAGGCAGCAGAATGTTTATGGACGATGATACCATGTAAAATTCTGTAACTTCAAGAATTAGAAGAACAGAGGACTTGAAATGTAAACTAAAGATTGAGAACAAAATTCAATAGAAAAAGATTGAGATGAAATTCTCAGTGAATCTGTTATTCTTCAGAATTGAATTGATAATACATTTTACAACCTTTCTATTTATAGACACGTATGCTAACTAACTTCACTTTACAGAAGATATTTACTTAACACTCTAACTAATTATCACATTTGCATTTGGATTTAATTTCACTATCATTTGGAATTATCTCATTTGCACTCTAACTGCACTTTTCTGTTTAGCTTCTTTTGACTTCAACTCCAAAGCTTCAATTTGAGTTTGTATATTCCAACATAGTGCATGGTTTTGGCTTCATCTGATTGTCTGACTTTCCGTACGTGAATGAAAGCTATATATTAATTATTGCCTCATTTTCTTCTTTGTTTCCATCATTTACTATTACGCAATCCCCATGCCAGCATTCTTCGTCTCCAAGCCATCGGGTTATATATCGACGTTGTCGGGAAACGAGGTGATCAACATTAATTAATATTAAGAAAAATTAGTCATAATATACTGGACTTAAGAATTAGATGTATTGTATTCGCATCGAGTTTGGCGAAGGTTTCTCCTGTACGTCACGAATGGGTTGTTCATAGACTGTTGATGCACTTAATTAGAACATCTGCAAATATTTCTACGTCGAAATGAGCAGAGGATCGATCAGGTGTTCATTTACCTAACAAGATCTGATAGATATTGATTACTAACAAGATCAGGTGTTCATTTACCTAACAAAACAGTATTTTTTATGCCTACTATGATTTAGTATTACTGAGATCACAGCTTGCGTTTTGGCATTCTCAACTTCGCCATGCATCTACATATATATTGGGTAAAATTATTAGCCTTTAGTGGTTGCAGTTTACATTCAATATCTATGAGTTCTCGATCTAGTTCGTTTGACTATGTTTGTTTTGAACTTGCAGGTTAACAACCAACATTGCCGGCTTTTTATACTAGCAAGTTTGTTGCCCCGTTTCTTTTCATTCAATACATTATTATGTTTGCGGAGCTTCTCCTATTGCTAATACGAGGGGCTAATGTTATTTTATAAGTTTAATTTGCAGATTATTTTTCCTATTACACTATGTTTTTCTTAATGAAATGACGTTATGACTTACAATATACTTAACAAAATTTTTTATAAAAAAATAAAAAGTATCAAAACCAGGTTTTCTAAACACATGATATATCAAAGTATTTCGTAGGTCCAAGTACATCACTAAAAACTTGGAGAGTTGAACTACATGAAAATAGGCACATTCTAGATACTAATGATGCTGATGATCTCCTCCTATCATCATATATGCCTACGCATTTGAGGGTGAAACTACCCTCAATGTTGTCTACATTAGCAATAGGGTGGTTATTTTAACTCTCATAAGATCACTTTTTTCTAATGGCTGTTAATTTGAACAATAATCTCCCTTATCATCACCTCAGTGTCTTGCATTACGTCTATTTTGTTGTATTCCGACTACATGAGGATACCAAACTCAAGCCCTATTCTCAATTTTGTTGCTTTCTATTCTATAGTTAGGGTTGACAAAATTCGCTAGTAGTGTGTTATGATGCTTATACGTCACGCTATTTTCTGAGTTTAATTTTCGTCATGTATTGGAGCATATTTTATTCCACAATTAATGTTCGCGTGCCATCTTTATTTCCTCCTTTTGCCATTGACACACAAGCATTATACTTCCAATGCCAATGAGCATCAAGCAAGTGAAATCGTAACAAATATAGATAAGCATCACATGGCATGATAGGCCGCCAAATGTAGGCACAAGGCAAACTGATCAGCACCTCAATATCTAACTTAGCATAGCTAACGACTAGGAGCACATCAATCCAGATCCCAGTAACATATTAGGGCTTCTTTTTTCTCCCCAAGTAGACCCACGCTAGCATATCAAGCAGTAGTATTAGCATCTGTGGCATATTAGTAGCTATATAAATGCAACAAACATAGCCTTGGTCAATATACCAGCAATAGTTAGGAATTCAATAACAAGTTTTCATTATCCAAGAGGATGAGAGAGCCAATCAGTGGACCACAACAATATATGCGTAGCAGCATATCTTTAGCATTAACAAAGCATCGCAAAGTAGAAGTCCAGCATCACAAAATAGGGGTACTAGCACAAACATGAATCTATAGTAAGAAAACAACTAGTTATGCTAAAAAGTCCTTGAAGAAGTCCCATCCTTTATGATGAATCTAGCACTCTTAATACAGAAGTTTGAGACCTTTCTGATGAATCTAGTTCTCTTAATATAGAAGGGTCCTACTAAGGGTTCTCACTTAGTGTCTCCCGATGGAGAACGCTTATTTGCTGATCAGTGTAACGCCCTTGAACTCCGCTTAGGATTGAACGGAGACTAAAGTATCGGGACATGCAAGCCAAGGTGTTAACATGCAATGCACCTAGCATGTTTCTATCAGTATGCAATAATCGCAACGAAAAATTTCATTTCTAAGTAAATTTTTGAGCAATTAAAATAGGGTACTAAGTAAAAGTAACTATTTATCTCAAAATACTTGTTCAAAAATCTCCCAATACAAAATGAGGGTTTAAAATCACAACCCTTGATACCGTGGCATATAGGCTAATTTTTCAAGTACAACGTTCCTTCCAATTCAAAATTTCTTGGGCTTCCTTGATGCACTCAAGTAGCTTTTTCAAGTCAATGACTGCGTCTCCGAGGCTATCTCCCCTAACATGCTAAGAGCTAGAGGCCACACTGCTCTCGACTTTCCTAGCGCTTTCCTTGCTAAAATCCTCTTTAGTCCTTGGGGAATGCAAGCGCTTGCACTCTTCATTGCTATCATCTATTCATGTCACAACTTCTACTATTCCGAGAGAATGATAGTAGAAACTAGCACGATGAGATTTTAAGAAATCTCAGTAAGTTAAACTAATAACATACAAGAAGATAACATAAGCATGTAAATGTAAACAATGAATATGAATGCATGAGCATTGTAACAGCCGGCTTGAAACTCAACGGATGAATTTTTTTAAAGTTTAGAAACCTCATGAAAACCCTGGAATGGTTCACAAATCGAGCAATCACGCATATTTTAGTCTTGGCAGCCTAGTCAATTTTACTACTCACTATGGTGCTAGAAATGTGATTTTAATTATTTGAGGTACTTAAGAGTGTGAGAACTATAAATGGTCTGAGCCATTAGTATCAGATGAATATTTAGAATTTTATGGAACAATAAAATGATTTTCTTTCTTCGAATAACAATTGTTTGAAAATGCATTTCGAATTGTTCAAGGCACTTAGAATGTGGTGCCCTCGACCCTCACTTGGGCACAGGTAGAAGTCACGACACTGGGATGTTGACCACTTAGGTCAAACACCCCTCCCATAACGTGAAAGCATAGTGTGTGCTCGCATGCTCGATCATTGTGTATAGTTAATTCATTCACAACGGAATTTTTTTTTTTCAAAAAGGCAATCAGTTAATGTTAACAATACCAGAAGATTAAAATTTACAACCCCAACAAAACAATCCGTAAGCTACCAGTCTTCATATCCCCGACATAAAATTTATACAACCATCCAACTAATTAAAAGGAAAACGCCAAACAATGCTATGCAAGGGGAAAGGTACCCAAGTCTTCACTCCTCAAGCAGAACCGATTCTCCAAGCTCATAATTGTCCTTTGCATCAAAATATACAGTTTCGCAAACTGGAACTGCAGGTGGGAAAACTACAATGAGATTTTGCAATCTCACCAAGTAAAGCCAATAGAATGATGCTCAAAAATAAAAATTCAGAAAAAGTGGACATATCACAACATTTGAAAAAATGAGATCTTTCAACATTGCACGAAACCAATATCCTTCTCAGCAATTTATAGAAAATGTCACGCACACAAAAAATCCACATTTCCATTTTTAAAGCATCCATTTAATTACGCATGCACCATGGTCTCCCCTATGGACCATCCACACACTCTGACTCCCTTTGCCACACCACGGGTAATGACCGTGCATGTGACTTTGTAACAGGTGATACCCAGCTCTGCACCCGGCGTGTACGTGACCAGGCATCCTTTAACCTCCAGCATCTGAGAGGCCACGGAGTTTGTGATGCCCCGTATTTATGTGTAATTTAAGTAAGTAAATTATTTAATTAATTAAGATTATGGGCTTTCTTGTTTTAAATTTTAGATGATTTACGTGGTATTATTTCAAGATTTTTAACCATTAATTTAATGTGTTTGTTCATTATTTAAATTGCTCTTTACTTTAAATTGGTTTAATGTTGGACTTTAAAATTATTGTGTTGTTGGATTTTTTATTATTATTATTTTAGCTAATTACAGCATTTAAATTATTTTATTCAACTTACTGTTTTGGAATTCTTTTCGTTTGATCATTTTTGTGACCCAAGTTGTGAGGATTGTACCTCACTTCGTTCCCTCACTTTTTTCTTTTTCTCTCTTTTTCTTTTCCTTCTTCTTTTTCTTTTTCTCCTTATTTTCCTCTGCTTCTTCCTCCGGTGCGCGACCTTCTCCTCCCTCTCCATTCTGTTTTCTTCGTCCACCCCTAGCACCGACGTGCACTGCCTGTTGCCGTCACTGCCCCTCCCATTCTCCTCCCCACCGGCTGGCGACCCTCCACTTAAAGTTTCAGCCTCTCTCGCACTGCCTTGAGCCTCCACACAAGGCTTCAAGCCGCAGAGCCTTTGTGCTCCAGCACCTCCGTCGCACCACCATTGGCCACCATATTTTCACCACAACACTGGTGGCCTCCCAGCTACCTAACCCACCCATCCTCAGCCCCGATCCGCCACCCTTGAAGTCCCTCTAACTCATTTCTCGATTTGGCTATTTTGGCCTCCAACCATTGCCCACGCCCAACTATCGCCACCATTAGTTTCACCAACACCTCTAAGTCCTTCCCTAGTAATCTCAAGTCTTTGTTTATCCCCGTTTAAAATCTAGCATTTTGAGACCCACGACCATTGTCCAAAATACACCGTTTCATTGTTGTACCGCCACTTCTAGCATCTCTATGATCCTTCGAAAAGTATATTATAGTGCAGTAAGTATTTTTCCAAAGAACTTTTTGAGATTTAAATGTATTTTTGCAATAACTCATATTTACTGTGAACTGATTGGTTGTGCCGAACTGAGCCCGAGGAGTAAGGGGGTCAGTTGGATTAGATTATGCGGGGATTTATTGGCCGTTGAATATTTGTGTCATGTCTTGTACATTGCATAATTACACGCATGTTCATGTTTGTAAATGAAATATGGGTTTTCGCATAATTGCATACATGTTCATGTGTATATTTGAAAAACTGGGTTTTCATGTGAGAGATGATTTTGAGTATGTTTGAAATGATTGGATTGAATGGTATGAGAGAAAGGAAAAAGAGACTGTAGGGATGGTGGTAAGCAGGGATGGTGGTGAGTCTCGCCTGTGATTATCGCCTACAGTGCACGCGGTAGGGATGGTGGTGTAGGGATGGTGGTATAGTCCCGCCTGTGATTCCCGCCCAAGATGCATGCAGTAGTGATGGTGGTAAGCAGGGATGGTGGTAGAGTCCCACCTGTGATTCCAGCCTATAGTGCTTTGATAGGTACCTCTTGTGTAAGGCCTAGTGTTTTATGAAGCTCAGACCGTGAGCAAGGCCCAGCCTTCTCTTTGGGAGTATTGAAACGACGCCGTTTTGGAGGTTAGTATCTTCCCCCTCAGCTTCCGTTTCTTTCTACCTCTCTTTCACATTTCGGATTTAGTTTTCTCCCGCATCCCTCTCTCCCACGTTACCCTTCTTTTCTCCATTTGATTTCATTTTCTTTTCGTTGGTTCTATTTCCTGGTGCCGAATCTCATGCCTTAAACCTCCACACTTTCAGTTTTCCCTCTTGCGCTGCATCTAGTTTTCGGTGGGTTGCCGTCTGCTGCGTCTCCTCTTCCTCTCCATTTGCATTTCGGTTCTTCCTCTGCAAGTCAGCGAGCGTCACTTCTCATCCTTCAATTTTTGACTGGTAAGGGTTCCATTTTCATCCCTTTAAATTTCGGTTTCCTTCTGCTGTAAAATCGTGCATATTTTCTTCTTAGTATTTATTGATTTTTCCTCATCTCTATAGTTTTGTTGTTGCCGTGTGGATTGGGTTTGCGTTTTGTGGGTCCTTGGGTTTGTTCTTCGTGTAATCTTTGAAGCCACTACTGGAGAATTTAGCTTCCGTAGGTAACCTATTCTTGTTCTCAGTTTCTTGTGTGCACACACACACTTCCACCTCTAGTCTTTTTCAATGGAATTTATGGGTCATGTTTTCATATTAGAGTAGTCTGTGGGCTGTTCTTTGGGCATTTCTTTGTATAAGCGAACTTCATCTGTTGGAATGTTCTAAGTTTGGATTATTTGGAGTTGCATTGTAGTTGATTTGTTGGATCGGTGTTCGAGAAAATATTTAGAAGGGAATTTTATTTTGTTGAGTGCAGTTTAATATTTTGAAGTGTTGGGTTTTATTTTTTGTTATGGAGTTGTGAACGAAAAGAAATGTGCACTATGTAGTGTTATTTTGGGTTAAATTGTTGGTGATTGTTTGGGATTACGAGCTGCTGAAATAAGTGTGAGTTAGTGATAATTTGAGTTAACATTGGTTTTGATGCTTGTATTGGACAATACTGAGATTGGTATAGAATATTTTGGGTCGAAGTGTGGGCTATCCAGATTGTTATTTGGTTGTTTGAGTTGGATTAAACTTGCTGAATTATGGTCTAGAAATTGGGTCTTAAGTTGTCTAAGACCAATTTTGTGTTGTTAGACTTTAATATTTAGTTTATATATTTTTTTTTATGAATAGGTGACGAGACGGATAGAGACCGTATTCAAGGTATAGATAATACGCTGCAGGAGTCAGGTAAGCGAGGTTCCTATGCTAGGTTTTATACAAGTTAATAAGATTGAGGTTGACTTTATGAAAACTTGCATATTTTGTGATGTAATGAGAACTTGGGAAAAACAAAGACCAACCTCGGTCGCTTATCTGCATTATTCATCAGTCTTTATGAAAAAGGAAAAATATGTTCTGACAAGCATTGTGTAGACATGAGCTAAATTCTATCATGTGGTTTCTGAAATCTGAAAAAGGGAGCGATATTGAGAATATGGAAAAATTGTGCGTTTATTTATAAAGATGTTCTGGCTTTTGTTGTCAGTGTGTGTAAACTGTCTGATTCTGTTTTGGTACTCTGTAATATTTTGATATAACATCTGAAAACCTTTGGCATGGTGTACTGGTATTTGTATCTGACTCTGTCTCTGCTCTGCTCTACTCTGCTCTGTTATGCTCTGCTCTGTTTGGGTTGGTACCAACTTCTCTGTCTCTGAGTGCACCCACTTTGGAAACAAAATGGTTTTATTGTGGTATTTCCTATGTGCACACTCGAGGCTCCGAGAAGAATAAAGGAAAGATTTCACCTCTGTCTCTGCCTGGTTTGGCCACTGGGGTTAGCACAACCCTACCACGGGGGTGAAACATGGTCTCTGCTCTGTTTGATGCTCTGTTTTGATCTGATGATGATACTCAGTTTATGTTATGCCAAAGTATTATAGGTTTTACTTGTCTTAAAACCATCGCTCCATTATTTTTGGAAAACATGTTTTGTTCTGTATGATAACTCTGTAAAATATTTTGTTCTGTATATTGTACTTGGTAAATGCTCATGTTTGCACGCTAGCATATGACTTCTGCTTACTGAGTTGTTGATAACTCACCCCCTATCATTATAATATTTTTCAGATGATGTGGAGAATCCAAATGAGGACCTGGATTAGATTGGTGAACATGTTTAAGCTGAGGAGATGTGGTTAGAAGAAGGACTTTTGATGTTCTTAGTTTTAATGTCTTTGAGTTTTAATTATATCTTGGGTTTAGTAAGATTTATGAAATTATTAGTTGGTTTGTTGTGACTACCGGGAGATTATGGACTCCTTAGTTTATTTTGCTACAGTAATGACTTTGTGGAGTTTTCAATGTGGTTATTTAGAACACTTGATATTGAGTTTTGCTATTAAAGTTTTGGAGTTTTATTTTAGTTGTGTTGGGAAATAAGTTCTTAAGAGATATGTAGTAATTCCACAGATCAACCGAGTTTGGGGTGTTATATGTTGTGTGGAAATGAACTGTAGGGATGGTGGTAAGCAGGGATAGTGGTATAGTCCCGCCTATGATTCCTACCTACGGTGCATGCGGAAGGGATGGTGGTAAGCAGGGATGGTAGTAGAGTCCCACTTGTGATTCCTGCCTACAGTGTCGGATAAATGATTATGTTGGGTCATTTTCTGGGAAAATTGTGGATTTTATTCTTGGCATGGTTTTGGTCAAATGAGATTTTTGGCTTGCGTTGGAAAATAATCATTTTCAGGAAAAATGATGTTTTTGGGTCTAATGCATATTTCATCATATGCATGCATAATTGTTGGTTGCATTAATGTATTTTTATCTCATGGGTTGTTTGGATTATTACTTACCTGTGGTACCATTTTATGGTATCGCAGATTTGATGCAGATGATGTTGATGTTGAGCTTGAGGATTTGGCTCCGCTAGAGAAGTGATTTGGGATCAGTCGCTCGTGTTTGAGATTTGTTTCCCGCTTGTTGAATTTTGTATTTTGGGATAACTGTATTACTCTTTAAAATGTTTTGTTTTAAGTGAATTTGTATTAAACAATTATGGTACTTAGTCGACGTATTTAAATTATCCGCTGCATTTTTGTTCTACACTTTCTGTATGTGCACACACTTGGCACTTATTGTTGGGATGCTTGACCCATGTTGTCACCATCCCGACATCACGATTCCTGTGTTTCTGTACGTGTGAGTCGGGGCGTCACAGAGTTGGCACGAGAACGTTATCATCTCGTCCGAGCCCGTTGTCGCTCGGCAGGGGACGTCACTCAGTCTTACACGCTCCCAAGTAACCAGAGAAACTCCACTGAGATAATACCCCATCTTGACTTGGGGTCTTGATACACACCCACCCACATGATATCACCAATATAGAAAATCCCAGTTTTCAATTCACACAACATGGCTTAACACAACACAGTTAAATGTACAAATGGTAATTACGGTAAAAATGCAAATGCATGATAGCAGTATATTGGATGAGATGGCATAACACACATCAGATAATATACAACATCACAACAGCCACAATATTCACAGTTTCATAAACCAAGCTACACGCATAATCCCATCCTCCATCCGGCCCCTGGCCCAATTCCCAACCGCTGCTACGATATCAAGCCCAACACTTCATCAAGCCCGAAGCCCTTCTTAACACAACCAGACTGCAAGCAAAGTTAGTGATAAATTCACATCTTGAACTCAAGGGTTGCGTTGGAGAGTTACTTACGATGCAAACAGGAAAACTGGATGATCAAGTGTGCGTCGGTCTATGGAGTCCCGCAATTGGACGAGTGAGTACGTTGCTACGCAGATGGACACCAAACTGTTAGCAAATAAACAAAACAAAAACTAAATAAACAACTCGAGGTAGCTTTGGCTCACCAAGGTGATGCCAAAAGTGGCGGAGTAGCGGCGGTGCAAGGTGGCAGCAATAGATCCTGGGGAGACAGAGGGCTTTTTGTGGGTTTTTCTTGAAAAGGAGGTCCAATCTGGGGTGCTAATGGGTGGTTGTGTGACCACTGAAACACCGCTGACGGCAGAGGCTCACGACGGCGTTGGGTCAAAAGACTTCCTAAGGCTATGGGATGGGGGATTCGAGGGAGAGGAAAAATGGTAGATGCTTACCAACAGGGTGCGGAGTCAAGATGTGGGTGTTGGCTAGAGGATGGAGCAAGGTAGCAGATCTGTTCGTGCACAGTGGAGACCTAAGAGGGAGAGAGAGCATGAGAGGGAAGGAAAGGTCGGCGTGGCTTAAGATGGAAGGTATGGCCGAGGGGTGGAGGTCTGGCGTGCACATGGGCAGCAACGCATGGCTGTAGGTAGCAGATCTGGGCCACGATGTGGGGAAACAGTGTGAGAGAGTGGGCTGCTTGAGAGGCAGATCAGGGAGGTAAATTGTTGGGATCGGTAGAGGGGAGGGTCACCAATGGGTGCGGTGGCGTCAATGGTTGCGATGGCGGTGCTGCTTGTGCCGAAGGAGGGAACCCGTGATAGAAGCAGGGGGAAAGGGGAAGGGAGGGAGCTACGCCGTGGGTGGGTTCAGCGAGGAGGTGGTCGTCAGTGAGAGGGAAGACTGCTGGTGTGGTGGTTGTGGCTAGACTGCGGCGGTGCAACTGGGCTAAAGAGAAGAAGGGAGTTGGTGAAGGAGGAGGGAGGTGTCGGCTAAGCTGAAGTGAGAGGGAGGAAGAGAGAGGGAAAGTGGGAAATGGGGGAATTAGGGTTTCTCTTGGGGATTTAATCCCAAGCATCCATTAAAGGGTCCTTAGATTAATCTAATGGTGGAGATTAATCCTGAAAAATAAAATAAAATAAACAATAATAATACTAATAAATATAGTAAAACACCCTAATTTTTGGGGTCTCACATCCTCCCCCCTTAAAGAAATTTCGTCCTCGAAATTGCTTAGCTAACTAGAGCTATTTCCAAAGGGCTCATCAAGCTAATAATCTTTGCCTCCACTTTCAATAGTACATCACGTCTAAAACCTCACGACAAGCCATGCAGTTCAAAATCTCCACTCAACTTGAAACTACTCTACTACATCCATGAATCCTAATGCGTCAATACCTCATTAATTAGGTTATGCTATCCACTGTTTATGTAACGCCCCAGTCCCGCAAGGATTGAAGAGTTACTCCCTATAACTTAAAACTCACAATTCATCAATGTATTTATAGACTCTAAAAAATAAAGTCATCAGAATACTACAGAATCTCTCAATATAAATCTGCCACTTCTCAGAAATCTTCTATGAGTAAACCACTATGCTTAAATAATCATCTCACCAATGCTCCATAATTCTGATATTTAGCTGGACTATTCAAAATCATCTGAAAAATATATGGAGATAAGGGTGAGTTATCAACAACTCAGTAAGTAGAGGACATATACTAGTGTATAAACATGAGCATTTACAGAAATTAGAATGCAGAACAAAATATTTTCATTTTCAGAGTGCGGAAGCAAAACATGTTATCAAAATATCAAAGCGAAGATTTAGAAATAATTTCATTCAAAATATTCTTTGGCATAGCATAATTGATCATCATCATCATCAGAACATCATATCAGAACAGAGGCCATGTATAACCCTCGTGGTAGGGTTGTGCATCTGCGGATAGCCAAGCAGAACATAAAACACTTTGTCACCAAGGTGTGCACTCAAAACAGAGACCACTACTATAACCCGTGGCAGGGCCGTATCCACTATTATTACCCGTGGTTAGGCCATATCCACTATTATTGCTCGTGGTTGGGCCGTATCCACTATTATTACTCGTGGCTGGGCTGTATCCACTATTATAACCCGTGGTTGGGTCGTATCCACTATTGTAACCCGTGGTTGGGCCGTATGCCACTATTATCACCCGTGACATGGTCGTAACTGAACAGAACGGAAACAGAATCAAATTCAGAATCAGAGAGTCATGCCAAAGGTTTTCAGAAAACACATTTTATCCAAATAGAGTACTGAATAAAATCATATCACAACATAATTTATGCACAAAATTTAATATTCGTTCTCTTTTTCAAAGTTCAGAAATAGAATGTCAAAAATAAGCTCATGTCTACACTAGTCATGACAGAAAATACATTCTTCTTAAACAGAATCTCATGAGTAATGCTATCTGAGGTAGTTTTCAAAATTCTTTTCATAGCAGAACATGCACATTTTCCAAAAAGGACCTCAGTTCATTTTATTTAATGCAAAGTCTAGCATAGGAACCCCGGTTACCTGAACTTCTTAACTTTTCAGAATTTTCCTCAAAATGTCGAACAATTAACAATCGTCACCTATCAAATAATCAAGTAATTCCCGTAAATTTCCAATCAACCAATTATTTCGATATTTAATCCTAAACTTCTAAAATAACCTACTTAATTCCTCAAAACCTAAAATTTCATAACCTTAAAATATACCATCTTTTTCTAAAATCGTCAATGACCATTTGATAACTTCGACTAAAAACATTTAAAAATCTAACTTATTTATTAATGAAAACAACTTATGAAGGTTAATATTGAGTAATATAATTTTCCCAAAATACTTTAAAATAAACCATAACTATTATTAAATAGGCTAAAACATATCTAAAGTGTAAAAACAACATTACTCCAATATAGTTTACTCTTAAAAAAATAAATCTTTACTTAATAACATGTTAAAAATACTCAAGCGATTTAAGGTAAGTACAATTAAAAATTTCGTTAAATAATAAACAAATACCTTTAATCGTAATTTAAATGTTTTAAAAATAAAATTTCACAATTACTAAAATAATTTGCTACCAAAGTACAATTTGAAAATCTTATTTATTGTCTGTAAAATTTTCTTATACCACCCGTATAAACCACGTAAAAGCAGACCAAAAAATATCAACTTGAACACATTCAAAAATAAGGGTAAAACTGTAATTCCCTTTTCAAAATACTATGCAAAATAACAGTTTACGTAGACTGGAAAATGCATTCATGCAGTCTCGGTGCAACTATCGGCGAGAACAGAGGCACGAGGTACTCACCGCGAAGGGGGGAGCTGCGCGCGACGCGGCGAAGAAGGTCACGGTGGTGAGGCACTGAGAGAGAGAGAGAGAGAGAGATAAGTGTGAGAGAGAGGTACGAGAGCACCGAGAAGGAGACGGAGAGAGAGAGGGCTCCTTACCGAGAGAGTTACACACGGTGACGGCCGTATGCCACTATCATCGGTGGCACGACGAGGCGTGGCTGAGGTGCTGGATTACGGGTTCCCTTTGCGCCGCGGAGGAGACGCCCGAAAGGGTTGGTAGTGCAAAACTGCTGTGCTTGGGGGAGCAACCAAATGCTCTGTTTTTCAGACTCAAAACAGAGGAGTTTCGATTGACTCTATAGATGGTTGTTTCTCGGCACTCTAGTGGTGGTGCAGTCGTGTACGGCAGAGGAGCTGGACTCCAGTGATGGTCAAGAGGAGGTGATGCACGGCGAGGTGGAGTTGTGATCCGTGGAGATGCAATGCATGCACGGTTGCGTCGATTTCGTTTGGGAGGGCAGCGTGAATTCTGGTCGGTGCACGGTGGAGATGGGTTAGCTGATCAGAGGCTTACGAGGGGTGCACTGGTGGCGGTAGAAGGGACGACGGAGGGCTGGCTTACGTGGGGTGACTCTCGGTATGGGAGTGCATGAAATAGAGGGAATGGAGGCTGGGCTTGCGATTCCAAGGTGGTGCGGCGGCTAGAGTCTGGGCAGTTTCTAATAGCATGGGAAAAACCTATGAGTGTCTATATATATATGAAGTGAAACCCTAGAGAGCCGAGAGAGAGACGTGTGCGCTGATGAAAGTTTGTGTTGTGCGTGTGCATGGAGTGGACGGAAAACATACGGGTGAAAAAGAAATATAGACGGAAGGGATAAAACGCGTGGAAAGAAAATAAAAAAAAATTAATGTGTGGAGAGAAAAAAAAATAAATAAATAAACTAAAACAAAATAAATAAATAAATAAATGAAGCTGAGCTTGGTTGGGTCCGGGTGTTACAGTTTATGCCTAAGTTTCAACTTCCAAGATTTTATTATACACCACACTTTGGTGACCTATCAGTCTCTTCTCAAGTTAACCATCACTATCGAAATTTCCAAACTGAACGTTCAATCTCCCAAGGAAAGCATAGCCTCAAATTTTAAATCCCTATGTGACCTCAAGTCACAACTGATTCCTAAAGATAATCACAAAATTACTGCCAACCATCATTTCACTAAGTGTCACGCTTCAACTACGCACTCAGATCACCTCACGAAAAAGCCTAAGGCTAAGATCTATTGAATTTAACACTACTGCATTGAATCATCTTCAACACCTACCCAAGCAACTTCTTCCATGCATAAATGAGACAAAGACCCATACTCTATGAAATTCATATGCACTCACAAACATTATGAGTCAACCACTTGCATCCTTAGTCAAAACCTATACTCCATGAAAATGCACATGTGATCGAATGTAGCTTTCTACTACTAATCGACCTAAGCATTCCAAATGCCAAAAACAATATCAACATATCAATCGGCGAAGATTCAATGCCTACAAGAGTCTACCTAGAGCATCAATTCCAATAGTTTCCTTGAAGTGATCTAAGAACTTAGAAACTCATAAACACAGTCAAGCCCGAGCAGTTCATAAGGTTAAGTAGTCAGAATAAAGCAATCAGAAGTCTAACGTGATGAAGTGAAGGTTGGGTTTTACTCTAAGGTTTCCCAACGGTGAAAGAAAATCGATCCAACAAATGAAGTCAAAATTTGTCAAGAAAGGTTTGCTTCGTCAGGTGACTAAGGAACAATATGGTTTGCAATGGGTATGGGGAAAAAGGATGACAATGAAGTAGTTGGGTTCAAGATTGGTCCTTCCATTGAAAATATATAAAGAACACAAAATTCCAACAATTTGTTAAAATAGTTTCAAAAATCTTGTCAAAACACTAAGTTGCCAAAAGATCTCATCAACTTGGACAAAAAGGTTGAATTAACAAGATAAGTAGAAAAGTGAATAGACAGAAATAAAATAATAAAATTTTCCTCAAAGTCCAACTCCAAAAAAATAAAAATAAAATTTTTACAAAAGTAGTGGTTTTCCTTCATGTCATTTCCCAAAAGAAATTCAAGGATGACCTAGGCTTGTGCAAAGAATTTCAAATATTTAAGAAATGGACCACGAGTTAAAAACAAGTAAAGTCATGCCATAATGACCATTGTGTAAAGAATTCATGGAAGGACCCTTTTGAGAGTGTAACAAGTATGAGTGAGTGTAGGGAGGTTCGAGTATTTGGGAAGATTCATGTCGATAACACTTAAGAGCGGATACTGCAAGTGACCGCACTTCAAGCTTTCGTAGCGAATAAGGTTTGAATTATTCCGTCAAATCCTACATAAGCCAACATATATACTACCGATCAGCTCTAAGGCAATGGTATCCTCACACCCAAAAGTGTAGGGAGGTTCGAGTATTTGGGAAGATTCATGTCGATAACACTTAAGAGCAGATACTGCAGGTGACCGCACTTCAAGCTTTTGTAGCAAAGAAGGTTTGAATTATTCCGTCAAATCCAACATAAGCCAACATATATACTACCGATCAGCTCTAAGGCAATGGTATCCTCACACCCAAACTTTATCCAAGAGGTACCTATCTAATCAATGTACACGCATCCCATCTAAGTTAAACAATGTACTCTGAAAGGCTCGAAACCAACCCAAATGACCATTAAAGAGCACCTACAACTTCTACCTGATGACAAATACTAATCTACTCACAACCCTAGTTCTAACTAGTGTTCATCCTAGTGGTACTAAACTCAAAATCATTCGCCACTAAAGTCACTCAATCCTATTCTCAGCCTAACCTAATCACATTCTACACCATCACATATACCACCATTTCCAACACCCTAATGGACCTATATCCTTAGAATCGACAAAAATGATTTCCTAAAATCAGCCAACCCTTTAAGCTCAAACACGATAATAATCATTTTCTGAACTACTCGCTTTCCATATCTTCATAAAATACAATAATTTTCAAAAATCTACATAATCAATACCTTCAAACCTCATAGAGAAAATCATTTCTTGTAAATCCCCACATCAATAACTTAAACTTGATCAAAACTCATGTTCTAAAGGTTGTAGACTAATTAACTTCATAATTGATCAAGCCTACATACCAAGTCTGCAGAAATGGAAACTCAAATCTCATTATAAATCAGTCCGTAAAGTCTGCTATTCTAAAACCTTAAATCATATAAAAATCATTTTCTGAAGTTTGCAAGATCGATCACCTTAGATCTAATAACAATCGCCTCTTAAAGCTTGTAGATTCTGAAGTCCCAAATGTTATCAAATTGTTCCTGAGAGTCGGAAAAAACTAAAACCATCAATTTAATTGACACCCCAAATGCTTGTTAAACCTACCACCTCAGACTCCATAAACTTGTTTCATAAATCCTATAGAATCTCAAAGCTTAGATCTCTTGCGCATTTTGAAGCTATTACCTTCAATAGCTCATGACTTCAATCTTTGCTCCATTAAGTTTGACTAGACCATGTCGTTTCCCCTTCAGGCCGTGATATTTCAAAAACAAAATTGCTAAGAGTTCAAGCCTACTATTCTAAATTGTCATACCTATCATGCTAAAAATTCCAGCCAACATCGCTAAAATCCAAGTCTAACTTCCCAAAATTTCTAAGCCCATACTACTAAGATTGAAGCCTAGAATTCTGGTATTGTACCTAATGGACTTATGGATTTACTCAAAGCTGAACTGCTCTGATACCACTTGTGGCTCCCTTGACCCCCACGTGTGATTTGGAGGGAGTCGCAATGCCAAGGCGCTATCCACACGGATCACACACCCCATCACCAAGTGCTAGTGTGTGCAAACATGCAATATGTGTGCAACATAAATAATGCAGCGAAACCAAAAAAAAAAGGATGGTCAAAGCTAAGTACTAGAAAAGTTTAAATAGTACAACCCAAAAAGTAATACTCCTCTAAGAAGTTATACAATCATCTAGTTAAAAATATAAATAAAGCGATAATAGTTCCCATGAAAAATATGGCAGATAATAGAAAGCTCTAGCAATCATCCCTCCGGTGGAGCCGATCCCTCTGACTCAAACTCTTCCTCTACATCAAAGTCTACGGTCCCATAAAACGGAACTGTAGGTAGGATTATTACAGTGAGATTTCACAATCTCAGTAAGCAATCAACATGCAACAACCAAGAGTTTAAAACATGCATTTATACAACCAACAAAATAAGACAGCCATACAAACCAAAAACCACAATATCATTTCTTCCACCATTTCCCAAAATAACACATTTAAACAGAACACTCACATCAAAAACCTATTTGGCCCAAAACACAACCATTTTATTATGCATGCACCATGGTCTCCCTTATGGACCATACGCATACCCTGGCTCCCTTCCTTACATCATGAGTAATGTCCGTGCATGTGACTTCAAAACGAGCGATGCCCAACTTCGCTCCCGGTGCTTAAGTGACCGGCCATCCTCTAGCCCCCACCAGCAGAGGGGCCACGGAGTCGGCACAAGAGCATTACCGTCTTGTCCGAGCCCAATGTCGCCCGAAGACAACCGAATGGACGTCACTCAGTTTATTACGCTCCCAAGTGACCAGAGGAGCTCCACCAAGATAATGCCTCATCTTGGCTTCGGGTCGTGATACGCACGCACCAACATGATATCACCAGTACACGAAAACCCAGTTTTCAATTCATACAACATGGCATAACACAACAAAGTTAAATGTACAAATAGTAATTACGGTAAAAATGCAAATGCATGACAGGCAGTATGTTGGATCACATGGCATAACACACATCGAACAATACACAACATCACAATAGTCACAATATTCCAAGAGGTGCACCTCTTGTTTCTCACCTTCTCTATGCTGATGATGTAGTGATTTTTGCTAATGGAGGGAAGCGATCTTTGAGAAAATTGATGAAGGTTATTGAGACTTATGAGTCTTGGTCAGAACACTGGGTGAGTAAAGAAAAAACAACCATGTTTTTTTCTAAAAATGCTACTGCTGGGCGGAAGAGGGAGTTGCTAAGTATTACTGGATTTAGTGAAGGTATTTTCCCATTCACTTATCTCGGTGCTCCTATTGTTAATGGGAGGCTTATGAATTCACATTCAGAGCCAATCTTTAATCGGGTTAGGGAGAAACTTGGGGGATGGAAATTAAAATGTCTTTCGGTTGGGGGAAAGTTGATTTTGTTGAGGCATGTGTTAGCTTGTATGCCGATACATATTATGTCTATTCTTCAATTGCCTAAAGGGATCTTGAAAAATCTGAACAAGCTTCTTAGTTCATTTTTTGGGGGGGAAAAAGATGGTGAGGATAAAAAGAAATGGGTTGCTTGGAAGTCGTTGTGTAAGCCAACTGATGAGGGGGGAATTGGGATTCGAGACTTTGATGAGGTGCAAACTTCTCTTCATATGAAATTTGCTTGGAAGGTTTTGACTGGGGATGATCTTTGGTCAAAATTGTTTCGGGCAAAATATATTGGGGACAAACATGTTTCTTTATTAGATCCTAAAAAAGGCTCTAGGTTTTGGAAGATGGTTGTAAAGTGCATCCCGGAGGTTCTGGAAAATTCGATATGGAGGGTGAGGGATGATAATATTTCTTTTTGGTGGGACCACTGGTTGAGTGAAGGCCCTTTAGCTAATTCGTATCCTGTGGTTGATGTGCCAAAGCTGATGTTGGTTGATTTAAAAATTTCTAACGGTTGGGACGTTGAAAATTTAGAGAGACTTGTGGGAGTACAAAAAGTGGAGGAGATTTGTAGTTACTTGGGTGCGCATAAATCCGGTCAAGATATCCTGGTTTGGCTTCATAATAAAGATGGATGTTTTTCTACAAAAAGTGCTTGGCAATGTATTAGGGTCAGGGCGCCAGAGGTTCCTTGGGCTAATTGGGTGTGGCATGCAGCTATACCAAAAAAAATTTCCATTCTTATGTGGAAGGCTTTTCATAATGGTTTAAGTGTGGATGATAGACTGAGGAGAGTTGGTATTCCTATTACTTCTAAATGTAATTGTTGTGTGCAGGGAAGATCTGAAGATTTGAATCATGTTCTTGCTGCTGGTGACATTGCGGCTGGGGTTTGGAAGAGGTTTTCGAATATTTTGGGTGTGCCTTATGACCCAAATAAACGTTGGTTTGAGTTGGTACTCCTTTGGTTTCGACATGCGTCTACTAAGTCCCAGGTGGGTTGTATTTTGGGACTGCTCCCTTCTATTATTATTTGGAAGTTGTGGCATCATCGGTGTAAGGCAAGGATGGAAGATAAATGCATTTCAGTGGAAGTGCTTTGGAGGTCTATTTGTGTGTGGATAAGGAAAATGATAAGTAGCATGATCAATTTTACTAAGATTGCTTTTGCAAATGAGGAGAGGTTGAGGGATTTGAATATTCAGGTGAGTCCGATAAAACTTACGCCTGTTAGTTTGGTTTATTGGGTGAAGCCGAGATATGATAGATTCAAATTAAATATTGATGGATGCAGCCTTGGCAATCCAGGGAGCTTAGGTGCAAGAGGGGTTATTAGGGATTTAATGGTGATTTGGTGCTTGCCTTTTCTTGTTATCTTGGGGTGGGATCCAATAATCTTGCTGAGTTGAAGGCTTTATTAATTGGGTTAAAATATTGTCATTCTTTGGGATTGCTTCATGTGGATATTGAATCTGATTCTTTGGTTTGTGTATCCTGGGTTCAGAAGAAGCGTTGTGGAGTGTGGTATTTAGAAGATTTTTGGGAGGAGGTACTGGGTTTGATTGAAGGTGAAGATTTTGGTATAAATCATATTTTTCATGAAGGAAATGCACCAGCTGATTATCTTGCTAAACAGGGAGCTCAAGGATCTACTTATGTTTGGCGCTCTTTATTGAGAGTTCCAAAATTTCTTAAAGGATTGTTGCGCATGGATAAATTGTCTTTGCCTTATCTGAGAGGGCTTTGATTTGCTTGTTTATAATTTTTATTTCTTGGCTTAGTCCTTTATTGGTTAGGTTTGGTTTTTTGTGGCATTTTGCTAGTTGTGGTTTATATAATGATGTTTTTTGCTAAGATATTCCTCCGCCATAAGTGAGGGTTTGTGGTTAATAAATTGGGAAGGGGTCACTCTACATGTGACCCTAACTCTTTATAAAAAAAAAAAAAAAAAAACCTACACGCGTAATCCCGTCCTCCATCTAGCCCAAGGCCCAATTCACAACCACTACTACGATATCAAGCCCAACACTTCATTGGGCCCAAAGCCCTTCTTAACACGACTAGACTGCAAATAGAGTTAGTGATAAATTCACATCTTGAACTCAAGGGCCATGCTACAGAGTTAGTTACGTTGCGGAAGGGAAAACCGGATGATCGAGTGTGTGTTGGTCTATGGACTACCGCGGTTGGATGAGTGTGTGTGTCGCTATGAGGACAGACTCCAAACCGTTAGCAAATAAACAAAACAGAAACTAAAATAAACAACTCGAGGTAGCTTTGGCTCTCCAAGGTGATGCCAAAAGTGGCAGAGCGGTGGTGGTGCAAGGTGGCAATGACAAATTTGGGCGAGACAGAGGATGTAAACAGCCTGCTAGAAATTCATTGGTGGAATTTCTATTGACTTTAGGAATCTCGTGAAAACTCCATAAGTTTTTACGAATTGACCAATTGCATAGGTTTTAGTCTATCAACATAGTCAGTATTATCACTCACTATGGTGCTAGAAATATGAGTTTTATTTATTTGAGATAGTTAGAAGTGTCATAATGCATTATGATCTAAGCCATTAAACTCAGTTGATTATTTAGGATTTTACGACACAATAAGTTTATTTTCATATTTTCGGACGAAACACCTGTTTGAAACTATGAAATTATTTTTAGTGGCACTTCAAGGTTGAATTTCGGTAAACGATTTTCATAGTAGGTTAATATGAATATTTAGGAATTTTTAGTGCTAAGTTTATGATTCACTTTTTTGGAGTGAATAGTAACTTTGGTAAGAGCACCAATCCCAGTGTTTCAAAATCACAATGTGCAATGTCCAAATTAGATTAGAGAACTTTTATTTGGACACTTGGCAAGCTATTAGCCACACTTAGTGAATAATATTAGACACTTGGCACCATGAGGAACGTTTGATGGATTTGAAGGAATCAAGGTGTGAAATCATGCCACTTAAGCAAAACTTTGTTTCATCTGCTCAACCAAATTGTGCCAGACCAAAGAGGATTTCAATCCTAGTGAAACTCTAAATGGTGGGCATCCAATTGAAAGCCCAAAAGCATTGTTGAAATCGGAACCCTAAACGGTTTCCCCAAAACCCTAAAGTTGGCCTCTAAACATTTTCTAACCCGATTTCTAGCATTGTGTTTAATCACTTGATTAAATCACTTCCACATGCTATTAATCCTTCAAATTTGTTTTAGAACATCATTATCCAACCTTGTTAACCTTGAAAAATTGATTGGGCCAAGTGATATTGGCTTGATAGCAACCCAAACCCTCTTTAAACCCCAAAATTTAGGCCCATTCGGTTTAGGCCCATTAAGGCCCACGAATTTGGTCACCATAGGATAGCTTCATGGCTAAGTTTTGTACCCCCACTTGGCTGGCCAGATCTTTACAGGAAGGGCCTAGAAGGTTCTTGAAATACAAAGCTGAAGGGCCACCTCACTCTTTCATTCTTACACTCCACCTTGAGAAAAGATCTTGGACTGATTTTTATGAGAAGATAAGGGCAACAATCAAGCTTCCTTTCAGTCCTATCACTTTCCATAACTTGTGTAAGAGGCTCTCCAGTCCACTTCCCACGAAAAGCAACTCTCCTTTACACTTTTCCTTCATAGAACACAAAAGACACTCTCGGACAGTTTTTCTTATGTCTTTTGAACGCCTCTTTTGAAGCTTTTGTAAGTGTTTTCGCGCAACATTTTCTTCATTAAAGTTCTTTATTTTGGAGTCTAGTTTACGTGGATATCTTATTAGTTCCATTTGGAGATCATTTGATAGGTAAAAAGTAGTTTAGACCCCAGAAATGTCATTTTGGACGATAAACTGGAGAGTGTGTTATATTTTGGAGTTTTTGACCAAGCTAATGAGTAGATCTTGGTCCGCAATTTTTATGGAGTACTGTTAACATGTGTATATGATTATTAGTTGAGGATTTTTTGCATGATTAAAAATATTTGTGAAATATGTTCTTAGATCTAGAAACTTAGAAACTGGAAGGGGAAAAACAATTTCTGTTTTGAGAAAATTTAAATCTTTTATGGTTTAATTTTATTCCAATGGCTTTGATATTTTTATTGGAAGATCCTAAGCCTCTTATATGCATGTAAGAATGTTATTTTGGAGATATTTGATGTTAGTTTCGAAGATATGAAATTTTATGCAAAGAGATATTCGGTTAGGCCAAAGTGATGATGTTCTTGGCTAAATTTATGTTTTGGGTGATGTTTAACCATGTGATCTTGAGTTTGATGCTTGGATCTGTTTTATGACACCTTTTTTAAACCATGTGATTTTTTGGTTTGAAGATCACTTCTTTATAAGTAATGGATCAAGAGGTTGATCAAAACAAGTTAGAAACAAAATTCTGTTTTGAACTTAGAAGAAAAACCAAAAAGTTCAAGTATGGTTTTAGTGATTTTGATGACTTTTGTTCATGATTCAAAACATGATTATTCTTAGGAATATGTTATGAGTATAGTAGAAGAAAAATTTTGGTTTAATCATGAGTTTTGTGATTTGAAAGAATTATAACAAAAATCAAAGGAAATAGCCTTTGTAAGTTTCGGCCCTATAGAGTTTTAATGGTTGTATTTAGTTTTAAATTTTTCTGAATTAATATTTGAGTTTAGGACAAAATTTATATAAGGTATGTAAATCTAGGTGATTTTTGGAGTTACGATGCAAAATCCTTAAGTTATGGGTAAAATGGTCATTTTCTCACATGAAGAGGGTAAAATGATAATTTTACTCTAAGTTGATATTTTTTCCATATTCCTAATTGTTAGTGATTAAGTTCTAATTTTTAGAAATTACTACTTTCAGTTTCTCGTGATCGCACTTGAATTTTGTCTCGAAGCGCGAAGATTGTGGTAAGTTAGCTTTTAACTTACTATCAGTTTAATGTGTATGAGTGATAAGTAAGGGAACTAAATTGTATGTATGCATGTTATCATATGTGCCATGCCCAGTCATTATATATTTATCTGTTATACATAATTTATTCTGTCATGAATTATTCATCTGTTACACAAGATATTCTGTCACGTATTGCTATACATTGCTATACATTGCAAGTATGTCATGTTAAGTTAAGTATGCCATCTATTATATGTATTTCATGTCACGTAATATTCATTGTCACATGTTACGCCATGTTAAAAAATGTTGTCTGTTATATGGTATGCCATGTTATGAAATGTTGCATGTTACATGTATGCCATGTTATGAAACGTTCTCTATTACATTTATGTCTTGAAGTATGTCATGTCTATCGTCTTACGTTCATGTCACGTTATGCTACGTAAGGACTTCTGTCTGTTATGTCACGTTCATGTTATGTCACGTTACGAAATTTCATGTATGCCAGTTAAGTTATTCATGTCAATCACGACCCTAAGCGCTAGGATGGGGTAATATCCTAGTGGAATTCATTTGTTCACGCAGGAGTGTCTAAATAGGTGTGAAATTCCCTGGATTGACGAAGTACAATCAACAGGGGCTAATTAGCTGGTCACTAGAGTGCGTTAGGCACTAACGCCGATGGAGCCACACTTTATGTTATGTGTATCCACAGCAAGTGTGGCACAAACAAATAAGTCATGGGGCCACAACAACTATGGAGTATATATTAACGCACTCATAGCTGGTATAGAAACCTGTGATGTGATGCAGTAATCGGCAAGGACACATGGCTCAAGGGGACTTGTGTAGCACCCATATGGTCACTTTAATGATTAAGTCTATTGAATAAGATTCCAAGTTCATGCATTTCACGTTCAAGTCATGTTTCATGTTATGTTATATTCAAGTTTACGTTCACGCAATCATGGTAATCCCATGAGACAAGAATATGTTTCAAGTTCATGTTATGTTATATTCACGTTTACGTTATGTTCCAAGTTCACATTTATGTTATGCCATGCTCAGGTTCATGTTATGTTTCAAGTTCATGTTCAAATTATGCATGTTCAAGTTTATGTTATGTTTCAAGTCTATGTTATGTTTCAAGTTCACGCTCGTGCTATGTTTCAAAGGAGGGGGTGACAAAAATAAATTGAGATGCTGCCTTTTTGAAGGGTAGCAAGAGGATGGGAATTGGGATTGTGTTTCGAGATCAAGAAGGGGGTATTTTGTTATCTGCATGTATACCACAATCAAGTGTCATGACAACAACTCAAGCAGAAGCTACTGCTTTATCGAAAGCTTTGAAGATGTGTGATGAGCTGCAAATGGGTGAAGTTGAATTAGAAGGGAATGCTTTATGCATTGTTAAAGCTGTAAACAATAAAGAAGAAAACTGGGAGTGGGGAGGTCAGACAATTGAAGATATACGGGATTTGCTACACAACAGACCTCAATAGCGTGTTACTCATACATTTAGAGAGGCAAACAAAGCAGATGATTTTTTAGCAAAGTTTTCATTGAATGTAAGTGAAGAGGTAATATGGATGGAAGATGGCCCTGAGGGTCTGTATAGTTTGATTCTACAGGACAAAAATTGTAACTGATCTTATTAATGAAATTTGGAGGTATGTTTTGTTTAAAAATAAATAAAAAATACATGTCAGATATGCAAAAAATTCGTATTTGTCTCCCATCTAGATTCTTCAACATCTTTTAGGAAAACTTTAATGCACATTTTATTACATAGAACATTTTATACTTCACCTTTTTTAAAAAATATAACATTTCTTATTTATTAGAGCCATAATTAACTATGACAACCAAGACTTTCTAGGCTTTTGTGTAATTATTTATTTATTTTTATCATAAGCCCTTGAGAATTTCTGACTTTGTAGGAATTAGGGTTTTGAAGCCCAAAGGAATTAGGGCTCACGCCCAACTTAAGTTCTATCATGTTACTTGTCTTCCATATAGCTATATCTAGGGCTTAATGAATCTAGATGGAAATAAGAAAGTAAGGTAAGAAGAAATTAGGGTTGGCTTACATGCCTACCATAGGGGACCAATTATTTCTTGCCATGTGTCACGCATGCATAAGGATATTTGCTTGTAGGATGAAACTTTTTGACACATATCACTATGGGAAAGAGGTTCTAGAAGGGAATGATTAGGTTATCAAAAAGTGGAACCTAGGGAAGGCTAAGAGGCCATGGACAACAACCATGGAGGAAAGAGGATTACTTTTTGCCATGTGTCATACTTGCATAAAGGTAGGAGAAAAAGTTGCCTTAGGAAAGGGCAAGATCAAGGTTGGAAGAAGACTTACATGCCTAGGGCTTTTAGAAGGAAATCTTGTGTAGGAACCCCTTGAGATGGATAGCTAGGGCAAGGATCTTTGTAAAGGAACTAATCACATGCTTGTTAAAAGTATGGTGAAAAAAAGATCTCCTAGGGAAGAGAAGGGTTTGGTAGCCCATGCACACACACACACTCCTCACATGCCACTTGGCACTCATGCACACATGTAAGAGTTTGAGGAAGATTTGAGTTTGATAAAAGACCTTATAGCCTTAGGATACATTGAACCGAGACATGGAATGGAGGGCAGAAGGGGAAATGAGCTTCGGTTTTTGGAGGAAGGAGGCACCACATGCAAAAAGGTGCTTTGGGGTTTCCAACTCAATCAAATGATGAGTTAGAGGAAGAGGTCATAGGGCTACACACCACTTGGCATCCATGCATGAGCTTGGCCCATGCAAGAAGCTCTTGAGTGTTTATAAAAGGGAAGGAGCTGAAAGCCCTAGGACCTTTGGCCATAATGTGCATTACTCTTGAGAGTTTCGATCATCTCCATTTCCTCCAAGTTTGTATCACTTTCTTACCATCCAAACACTCTCCACAATATTCTCTTCTTACCCAAACATTCTTTCAAGGATAAGTAAAGTGAGAAGATACTTTCAAGAAGACAAACATACGAGGTATGAAGCCTTTTGTTACACACACACGCACGACTTCAAGAAAGAAGAGTTTTGGTTTGAGCAAAGTTCATCTAGAACTTATGCTCTAACACCCACACACTTGAGCTAGAAGAAGTTAGCTTGTGTTTTGGAAGGTTTTCCCATTTGAACCCACGCCTACACTTGCAAGGTTAGATTAGGGTTTTCATCAAAGAAAGATAAATGTAACCCTACTTGTTTAAAAGCCTTAAAGCATGGTGTTTTTAAGATTAAAGGAAACAACACTAGTGTTTCTTTAAGCTAGGGTTTTGTTGAATATGAGTTTCGGATTCAAGGGGGAAGGGTCCAAATGCTTGGAATCTTTTCTTGAAAAGGAAAAGAGATGTAAAGAGCACTACACTTGAACACTTGGGTTAGGGTTTTTCTTGAATAATGATCCTAACTAGTATTACATGTGATTTTTCAGCTTGCTTGCTTTAAATATATTTTAGATTTTTGTAAGTAAACCTCTAACTTGTACTTGGATGTTTTATGTATATGTTATGAGAACTTGTTGGTTGATTCAGATTTATGTGGTTGTTCGTGACTTTGATGTTCTTCCATGTGCTGTGAACTCCTCTTTGTATGATTATTTTAATGCATCATTAGAATGGTCTATGGAAGGTTTGTTTGTTATGAAAAAGGAGTAAGAAGTTATGCTAGGGTTTTGGTTGCACTATGTTGTTTGTATATGAATATTTGTGACTTACCCGTTTTTAGTATGAGATTAAGTTCATGAAAATGTTGCCCATAACCACTAAAGTTTTCGGCCAACCATAAGTATTCTTTATTAAAGTTTTTGTTCAAAACATTAGAAGATCCTAAGTTTGTAAAAATTGAATGGAATGTATGATCATCAAAATTGAGAGGTTTCGGCCAACCTCATAGATGAAGTATGATCATTAGTGTTTTAGGTTTAATGAGCTAAGAATGATGCTTGGCTATGTTAGGGTTTGTATGTCTCGGGCCCTACATGGAAAGTGTTGAATGTTTGTCTTCTGGTTGAGTTCGATGCACTAGAATTGTTATAAAAGAACATGTTCACATGTTCTGATATTTTCAACCCTGTAATACAATATGTATTGCATGCATGAATGTCTTATGGTTATAATGAAGCATTTAGGCATTTCATGTGTCTCATGAGAGTTCTAAGTTTCATTGTCATGTCCCATGCATTGGGATTGTGAAAACGCCTTTGAAAGGAAAAGAGTCTTTTTAAAGTAAAGTTTTTATCACGTCGCCAAATGCTGGGATAGGGGAATGTCCTAGTGGAACTGCTCTATCCTCTCAGGAGTGTTTAAAATGGAGGATACCCCCTGGGTCAGTGAAGTACTATCGACGGATCTCGAATGGTTCCTAAAAGAAAAGGACACCGGAGCGGGATCACACCTAAAGCTAGTGGGTGCACCTACGGTGAAGGCGATTTATGAACTATCGTATATGAAAGATAAGACGTAGTCACCTTTGTCAAAGTGGCCAATGGTTGATGCGGTAACTAGCAGGGCACAGTGCATATGGGAGCTGTGAGGTATCCAATTATATGTTATAAGTCAAGAAAGGTCTTGAGCTCATAAGTATGCTAAAGAACCAGTTTGAAATGAAGAAAGAGTGTTTATGAAAGAAAGGTCATGAAAGTCATGTTTTAATGATTTCTTTTTGGAAAGGTCAAATGCATAAGTAATGTCTCATAACCATGCATTCATTGTTAAGTTTTCTTTCATATGCTTATAATATATGTTACATGTTATCTATTTACTTATTGAGATTTCTCGAAATCTCACTGCTGTAATTTCTCTACTATCATTCCCCTACTCGAAATGGTAGAAACTATGCCAGGTACGCAGGACCCTTAGACATGGACAGGATCTGTGAGATAATTAAGGATGAGTTCAAGGTGGAGGCTCGTCGCCAATCTACCCTATAATTGATTAAGGTGTCAGCTCAGTGACTCAAAAATATTGTAGCTATTATCAATGAGTCTAATGCCGGTCTTTCAACCCTGGACCCTCAAAAGATGTTAAGACTTAAGCAAGACATGAGTTTTGTGTCAAGACATCTAGAGCAAGCTAAGAACTCTGCTATAGAGGCTAAGGAAATAGCCACGAAGTTGGGTTTGGACATAGACGTCTGACCGTCTAGGGGAATATTCTTTACTCTGCTCGAGGATGGGACATTGGTTCTGACCCATTCCACTTTTGGAAAATGCCATTATGCTTAGCTTTAATGATTTGGTCCCATGTTTTTGGGAGTTCTTTGGAAACTCGTAACAACTATGATGACACTTATGGATTATGAAGTACTTTTGGGATTTTATGTTTATTTTCAGTACCATGACTATTATTCCATTATTTGACTTAAGTTGACTTTCCGCTACGATATATTGCATACTACTAGTTATCATTAGGTGCAATTCATCTTCTTTGTCATGTACGAGGGGCAGGTAATGTAATACTTGAATCCTACTACGTAGGTCCGTACGTCATTTTATTAATTCTTTAAGTTAAATATTTTGAGATAAAGATTTTTATTATTTTATTATTTCATTTTAAGATGGGTGTGCTTTTATTTTTATGTGGGTTAGTAAAATAATTCAAATGCATGATTTAAAAACCTTACAATATTTTATCTCTTGAGCCCTCTAACTTTCATCTATTCAAGAAATGGCTCAAGCTCTCTCCACCATGGGATGGGTAGGTAAGGGAATATCTTCTCACACTTAAATCTCCATCGTTCATCTCCCTAGCTTATGGGATAAGTTTTGACTAAAAGCCATTAAGTCTTTATGCCCTTGAATCCGTTGGCTTCTAAAGCAAGAAAGAAGAAACATCTCTCAAGCCCTATCTAAGTGAAACCCACCCATCATTCACATGAAAAGACCCTTTCGGTTTCCTCTAGCTCACACAACTCCTCTTCCTTCTTCAAGCCGATTTATTCCCTTTCCCAAGCTTAAGATCCAACCGAAGTTTCTTCAAGGGGAATGATTTTGCAGGTGAGTTTCAATGATTCTAGCTTCTAGTTTGGGATCTTGGATCTATGGGTTTAACCTTAAACCTAGGGTTTTTAAGAAATTTTCCTGCTTGTTTTTGTATCTTGAAAGGGAAGCCAAGTCAAGTAATGTTCCATTTCTCAAAATATTTCATATGGATTGTATTGTGTGCGCACCAAATCCGTGCCATGTGTTTTTGGTTTTCGAAAAATCTTGTGTTGGTCGAGTGATTTGTAGTCCTAGGCTGATTACTCAATTGCTCCGCTTGCTGTTGTCCTGGTTCAATGATAACCGAGTAGAGTAAAGGGAAATTTTGGGGTTTGTGCTCTGTTTTCTCCCATGTCGTGTGCTTGCAATGTATTTTGGTATAATTACTTCTTATGTTTTCTTGAGTTTAAATTATGTTCTTAGCTATGTTTGGGGTTTGTGCGCAATTATGTTCGTGAGTCCTACAAGAGATGCGAATGTGTATTTTTAATATTTTTCCTAAGTGATAGTCTTAGTAAGTAACCAAAGATGATGTTTCTTGCAAGTGTTCTTTAATACTAATGTCTTTAGCCTATGTAATTGGGATTGCGATTGGATGAGAAGAGTTAAAATGTAACAATGCACTAAGACCTGCTAGCTATCCAGGCGTTTCATTCTCTTTGTTCAGTTTCACCGTTTGTTCAACAAAAGTTAAATTTTAGTATGAAAAACCATTGAAAAACAAGTGACAAAATCAACCCTCTTGTGAGCTTTGGCCCTTTTGTTGGATTTACCTTCCATACGATATTACAAAGTTATCAAATGCCCTATTTGATGAAAATTTCAGACTTGTAGCAATTATTTGTTCCTTTCCGTTTTTAAATAAATTCCCACCATCTATACATTTCTAACCTATGATTTCCATCTATCCTTCATGTTGAAAACAATGGCCTTTAAAGGGACAGCAAGCATGTTATTTTCTTTCATGAGTTTCTTTAAAATGTTTGGAATGAGGGTTTTAATGTTTGGCCTTGCCATGTATGGTGGGTAGCTAAATGGGTTAAGGTTATACCTTGTAGATAATGCTCATTAAGTGAGAATGGATTAAGGAAAACACTTTAATTCTAAATTGAAATTAAAGTGTAAGGGTGTCGGTTAGTAAAGCTTAAAGTGAGATGAATATTCATGTGTTTATTCCATTTCATTGAATTGGAGTTTATTTTCAAGTTCAAAGGAACCCACTAGTAAAGCTTGCAGGTAAGTAGCTATAATTATGCTTCTTACACCAAGTTCTCTTTATCAAAGAATGTTTCTCTCTCTTATTGCAAATGTTCTTCTAAAGAAAAGAGTAAATTAATATAGTATGTACAAACCCTTTCTTGATAACCCCTGTTAAGCACCCTATTGATTATAATTGTGTGTATGTGTATAAGGTAATGCATGCACGTAGGTTCTAAATCATGAGATTTTCATACATGCTCTCTCAAGAAACTTATTGATTATTCCTATATGTAGTATAGCATGAAAATGTATCTTATCCATAAAAATGCATGTGCATCGGACTAAGAAAGTTGATGAAAATGTTTTGATTGCAAAGGAAATGAAAGGAACGTATCATGCCTCATGCTTTAAGCGACGCTTTAAATGACGCGAGGAAAGTGTTTTAAAATATCCCTATGAATTGATGCTTTAACTGACACGAAGAAAGTGTTTTAAAAGGTTCCTATGAACTGATGCTTTAAATGATGCAAAGAAAGTGTTTTAAAATGTCCCTATGAACTTATGCTTTATGGATGCCATGAAAGATGATGTTTAAACTCAAGCTTTTAAATGAAGTTTTTCCATGAATGAACTGTTAAATGAAAATGACTGAAAAGAAACGATTGAACTGAATGAAAGAAAGAAAGGACTGAATGATTGAATGTTTTAATGTATGAAAATACGTAACGGCTATGACTGAATGAAAGGGTACCAATGGAATTGACAGATTGCAATGCAGGGTAAGTAGTACTGGTAGTGCAACCAGTACTGCCCCTGACTAAAAGGGATTCTCAACCTATGGTGTAACGCCCGTCCTTGTGGTGGGACTTTTTATAACATATTTTTAGAAAGGACGACAGGAATTACCTTTCAATTTAAAACTTTTCACTTGCATACCCAGGCTGCAAGACTCTACGTTTATAAAATAAAATGTGCTTTGGCAATAAAAGAGTATTACAACGGAAAACATCAATTTTTACAATAAAAAGATCTCTCATACAATTAAAACTCATGCCTAGACTTTCGTGCTCTTCCCCATGGGTCGTGTCCATCCTGACCATTCAGTTCCTGTTGGGGGAGGGGCATACATAAAAACTAAAATGAGTCGAAGACTCATAAGCATTACTTCATATAGTTAAAATGTAACAAAGGTTTTCATTCATGCATTCATCATCCATACATACTATACATACATGCATACATGCATATGTGCATTCCTTTGAAAACGTCACTAGACGGGATTTTGCTTTTAAAAAGGCTTTCTTGTCGTAAAACGTTTCTCTCGTCAGTGCCTTCATTTCTTAAAGAGTTGTGCTTTCGTGCATTCATGCATTCATACATTCATGCATACATACATTCTTTCTTATCATTTTCATAAGCCAGTACACACTGTTATGCCCCATGTGTTAGGGTTAGCGGCCCTATGGCCAATGGATTCTCCCTTGGCTGTAGGTTGGAATCCCATTCCGTTAGGGTGCAGCACTGGGTGCACGACTAGCACTACTGCCCGGCATTGCAATCTGCCCATTCATTCATTCGGTACCCCTTTTCATTCATTTATGTGGCCGTTACGTATCTTTATACATTTCATGCTTTCATTTCGTTCTTTCATTCATGGCAGCTCGAAAGAGCTGGAGCTTTCATTCTTTTCTTATCTTTCATTTAACATGTCCTTTCATGAGAAAACATCCATTTTCATGAGAAGAATCGTTTCATGAGCGTGAGCATAAACTTCATCTTTTCATGGCATTCGTAAAAACATTCGTTCATGGCATCGTAAAACATTTAAAACGTCAGCCTTCATGGCATCTATAAGCATCACCATAAACGTTGTCTTTTATGGTATCCATGAGCATCACCTCATGGCGCACATAAAAGCATCGGTTCGTAGGATCCATAAAAGCATCCGTTTTAATGCCTTTTCGTGCATTTACAACAGTTCGTGGATTTTTCTTAGAAAATACATACAATAGATACACCGTATAGTCATCCATTCATATACGTACAATTAATACTTTGGGTAAGTAAAAAGGGGCTGCCAAGGAGGGCCGTACATACGTATACATTTGAAAGCATTTTATTTCGTAAAAAGTCTTTCGCGTCTTTTCTTAAGGCATCGTAAAAGAAAAGAGTTTCGTTTTCGTTTCTTTCTATTTTAGAAAACTCTAGAAGAGTATGAACGTAATACTTACATGGACTCCATGCTACTTGCATGTAATGTAGTCCATTCATGTGCGTGTCAGATGGCAACCTACATGCATACACATACCTTAGCGTCATTCTCTATCTAATGTATAAGCAACTTAAACTTAGAAGACATAAGCTACACTTCACTTGAAACACTTTCCTTCTATCCCATGCTCTTACATGTCCTTTACTTTGACAAGACCTTCGGGGACCCATTACGATCACCACATCTTCCAACTCAAGGTCTTGTCTCAGGTGCTCATCCACTAAAGTGAACCCATGATTCACCTTAGGATTAAGACACTAGGACTTCCTTCTTACTCTTCTTACAACCACATTCCGACGCATGATTCCGACTGATGGAAATCATGCATCCCAATCATAGATAATACACCCGTCACTATCTTTATGCACCTTAGCCCATACTAACCCTCATTCCCATCCATACAAGCCACATGGCTCTAAGCCAACTCTGAGGCTTAAGCACCGTGCAACTATGCTCATGACAGATTACCCATTACATATGGTGAATCCGTCCGACACATATGTCTAATCAGATTACACATGTACCTTACCCCTTTATCACCTGAGACTGACATATAACGTGTTGATTACCTACTCGTAGGAACAAGGGCCATACTCCGATACCAACCTTCTCTTAACCCGGCTAGCATGACTCTTCATGCTACCCGTCCCTTTTGACAGTTCATCCCAACACTTAACACGACAAGACTCCATTCACAACTACGCCTTATGCCACATCATATAGCTCGAGATTGCTCCAAAGCTACTGTGACGCCCCCAAATTCCGCTTGGGATAGGACGGACATTTGAAGCGTCGAGACATGCAACACAAGGTTACCTGCCCCCGTTCATGACAAATAAGATGCAATATTCCTAACATGCATCTAGCATTATGCAATATTCGCACGGATAATTTTTTTCTTTAGCAATACTATGCACTAAATCGAAATATCCCAAATACTTAAAACATACTTCATACATAATGACGTACTAAACAATTGAGATCACAATAATAGTCCATATGGTTGTGATCAAAAGAGTGCTGGAGATTGAACTCCACAAATACAAGTAGTAACCTGAGGTAACTATTGTACTACCATCTACGTCGCACCATCGCTTAGTCGATCGTTTCCAGTTGGTCAATTCTCGATTCTCCTTCAGATCCTGTAATAAGATCTACCATTCGGGAGAATGGTAGTTGGGACTACCACAGTGAGATTTAATTACAAATCTCAGCAAGTTAACAGGAAACTTCCACACAAGTTAATGATGCATGCATGGCAGTAAAAGTATAAATGCATAATCAAATCATAAGTAATCATAGCATAACTTGACATACAACATAACATAACTGGCATAACTTAAATTGAAACTGAAGCTTAGCATGAACAAGACTTGAAACATAACATGGACTTGAAACATAGCATGAACGTGAACTTGAAACATAACATGGACTTGAAACATAACATGAACGTGAATATGTATAATTTGAACATGAACTTGAACATAACTTGAACCTGAGCATGACATAACATAAATGTGAACTTGGAACATAACGTGAACGTGAACATAACATAACATGAACTTGAAACATATTCTTGTCTCATGGGATTACCATGATTGTGTGAACGTAAACTTTAACATAACATAACGTGAAACATGACTTGAACTTGGAATCTTATTCAATAGACTTAATCATTAAAATGATCATATGGGTGCTACATAGGTCCCCTTGAGCTGTGTGTCCCTGCCGATTACCGCATCACATCACAAGTTTCTATACCAGCTGTGAGTACATTAATACGTACTCCACAGTTGTTGTGACCCCACGTATTCTACGTGTCACAATTACTGTGTCTCATGTAGTGTATGCTCCATAGTTGTTGTGGCCCCATACTTCATGCTCTACAGTTGTTGTGGCCCCATGACTTATTTATTTATGCCACACTTGCTGTGAACACACGTAACATAATGTGTGGCTCCATCGGCGTTAGTGCCCGATGCGCTCCGGTGACCAGCTAATTAGGCCCCATTCACAACCTGTTGACTGTACTTCGTCAACCCAAGAAATTTCACACCTATTTAGACACTCCAGCATGAACAAAGGAGTTCCACTAGGATATTACCTCATCCTAGCGCTTAGGGTCGTGATTGACATGAATAACTTAACTCGCACACATGATCTTTCGTAACGTGACATAACATGAACGTGACATAAAAGACAGAAGTCCTGACGTAGCATAACGTGACATGAACTAAGAAGACAGACATGACATACCTCGAGACATAACTGTAACAGAGAATATTTCATAATATGGCATACTTGTAACATGCAACATTTCGTAACATGGCATACCATATAACAGACAACATTTCTTAACGTGGCGTAACATGTGACAGTGAATATTACGTGACATGAAATACATGTAACAGATGGCATATTTAACATGACATACTTGAAATATATAGCAATACGACATAATATCTTGTGTAACAGATGAATAATTCATGACAGAATAAATTCTGTATAACAGAATAATATCTAATGACTTGGCATGACACATATGATAACATGCATACATACACTTTAGTTCCCTTACTTATCACTCATACACATTAAACTGATAGTACGTTAAAAGCTAACTTACCTCGATCTTCGCGCTTCGAGACAAAACTCAATGTGATCACGAGAAACTGAAAGTAGTGATTTTTTAAAAAATAGAACTTAATCACTAACAATTAGGAATATGGAAAAATATCAACTTAGAGTAAAATTACCATTTACCCTTTACATGTGGGAAAATGACCATTTTACCCCTAACTTAAAGATTTTGCATCCTAACTCCAAAAATCACCAAAATTTACATACCTTATGTAAATTTTGTCCTAAGCTCAAATATCAATTCAGAAAAATTTAAAACTAAACTCAACATCAAAAGTCTATATGGCTGAAACTTACAAGGCTATTTCCTTTGATTTTGTTGTAATTCTTTCTAATTTCAAAACTCATGATTAAATCAAAAGTTTTCTTCTACTATACTCATAACATATTCCTAAGAATAATCATACTTTGAATCATGAACAAAAGTCATCAAAATCACTAAAACCATACTTGAACTTTTTGGTTTTTCTTCTAAGTTCAAAACAGAATTTTGTTTCTAACTTGTTTTGATCAACCTCTTGATCCATGACTTATAAAGAAGTGATCTTCAAACCAAAACATCACATGGTTCAGAAAAGTGTCCTAAAACAGATCCAAGCATCATACTCAAGATTACATGGTTAAACATCACCCAAAACATAAATTTAGCCAAGAACATCATCACTTTGGCCTAACCAAATATCTCCTTGCATAAAATTTCATATCTTCGAAACTAACATCAAATATCTTCAAAATAACATTCTAACATGTATATAAGAGGCTTAGGATCTTCCAATAAAAATATCAAAGCCATTGGAATAAGATTAAACCATAAAAGATTTAAACTTTCTCAAAATAGAAACTGTTTTTCCTCTTCCAGTTTCTTAGTTTCTAGACCTAAGAAACTATTTCATCAAAACTTTTAATCATGCAACAAATCCTCAACCAATAATAATATACACATTTTAACAGTACTCCATAAAAATTTCAGACCAAGATCTATTCATTAGCTTGGTCAAAAACTCCAAAATATAACACACTCTCCAGTTTATAGCCCAGAATGACCTTTCTGGGGTCTAAACAAATTTTTACCAATCAAATGATCTTCAAATGGAACTAATAAGATATCCACGTAAACTAGATTCCAAAAGAAACAACTTTCGTGAAAGAAATGTTGCGAGGAAACACTTAGAAAAGCTTCAAAACAGGCATTCAAAACAGGTAAGAAAAACTGTCCGAGAGTGTCTTTTGTGTTCTATGAAGGAAAAGTGTAAAGGAGAGTTGTTTTTCGTGAAAAGTGGACTGGAGAGCCTCTTACACAAGTTATGGAAAGTGATAGGACTGAATGAAAGGTTGAGTGTTGGCCTTTTCTTCTCATAAAAATCAGTCCAAGATCGTTTCTCAAGGTGGAGTGTGAGAGTGAAAGAGTGAGGTGGCCCTTTAGCTTTTTCTTTCCAGAACCTTCTAGGCCCTTCTTGTAAAGATCTGGCCAGCCAAGTGGGGGTACAAAACTTAGCCATGAAGCAATCACATGATGACCAAATTCGTGGGCCTTAATGGGCCTAAACCGAATGGGTCTAAATTTTGGGGTTTAAAGAGGGTTTGGGTTGCTATCAAGCCCAAATCCAATATCACTTGGTCCAATCAATTTTTCAAGGTTAACAAGGTTGGATAATGATGTTCTAACACAAATTTTAAGGATTAATAGCATGTGGAAGTGATTTAATCAAGTGATTAAACACAATGCTAGAAATTGGATTAGAAAGAGTTTAGAGGCCAACTTTAGGGTTTGGGAAAACCGTTTAGGGTTTCGGCTTCAACCAAGCTTTTGGGCTTTCATTTGGATTCCCACCATTTAGGGTTTTACTAGGATTGAAGCCCCTTTTGATCTGGCACAATTTGGTTGAGCAGATGAAACAAAGTTTTGCTTAAGTGGCATGATCTCACACGTTGACTTACTTCACAAATCCATCTAATGGTTTCCCATGGTGCCAAGTGTCTAATACTATTCACTATGTGTGGCTAAGATCTTGCCAAGTGTCCAAATAAAACTCCTCCAACCTAATTTGGACATTTCACACTGTAATTTTAAAAACACTGCACTTGGTGTGCTTATCGAGATTACTTTTCATTCCAAAAAAGTGAATCATAAACTTAACACTAAAAATTCCTAAATATTCATATTAACCTACAGTGAAAATCCTTTACCGAAATTCAACCTCGAAGTGCCCCTAAAAATAAATTCACAATTTCCAACAGACGTTTCGTCCGAAATTATGAAAATAGGCTATTGCGCCACAAAATTCTAAATAATCCACTGAGTCTAATGGCGTAGACCATAACGCATTCTGACACTTCTAACCACCTCAAATAAATAAAACTCATATTTCTAGCACCATAGTGAGTGATAACACTGACTATGTTAACAGACTAAAACCTATGCGATTGGTTGATTCGTAAAAACTTATGGGGTTTTTATGAGATTCCTAAAGTCAATAGAAATTCCACCAATGAATTTCTAGCGGGCTATTACAGCTACACCGTGACCTTGTCGCGTTACCCAACATTTTGCTACATCAATTCCTAACTCAACGTGAGTACGGTTCCTCACGTACTCCCGTCACTTCGTGACATCTTGTCACATTCCTGTTTACGCTATTCACACTCTAACGCTTCACCCATCATAAGCATGACTGCCAGTAACCACGTCACTTCGTGACGTTGCCCAGTCATGCTTCCGCTACGTACTCTCACACTTGTTCCGCTACTTCACCCATCACAAGCACTACTGTCAATAGTCATGTCACTTCATGACATTCATTCGTCATGTTTCCGCTGCACACTCTTACACTTGTTCCGCTACTTCACCCATCACAAGCACGACTGTCAATAATCAAGTCACTTCGTGACATTCCCCAGTCATGCTTCCGCTATGCACTCTTATACTTGTTATGCTACTTCACGCATCACAAGCACGACTGTCAATAGTCATGTCACTTCGTGACATTCCCCAGTCATGCTTCCGCTGCGCACTCTTATACTTGTTCTGCTACTTCACGCATCACAAGCACGACTGTCAATAGTCATGTCACTTCGTGACATCCCCCAGTCATGCTTCCGCTATGCACTCTTATGGCTAGGAGTATGCGTGAAGTAGCAGGACAAGTATAAGAGTGCCTAACGGAAGCATGACTGAGGAATGTCGTGACTATTGACAGTCGTGCTTGTGATGGGAGAAGTAGCGGATCAAGTGTAAGAGTACGCAGCGGAAGCATGACTGGGCAACGTCACGAAGTGACGTGGTTATTGGCAGTCATGCTTATGACGGGTGAAATGTTAGAGTGTAGGAATGGCGTAACGGGAATGTGACAAAATGTCACAATGTGACGAGAGTACATGAGGAACCGTACTCGTGATGCGTTAGGAGTTGACGTAGCAGAATGTTGGGTAATGCGACAAGGTCACAATGTAGCTCTGGAGCAATCTCGGGCTATGTGACGTGACATAAGGCGTAGTTGTGAATGGAGTCTTGTCGTGTTAAGTGTTGGGATGAACTGTCAAAAAGGACGGGTAGCATGATGAGTCATGCTAGCCGGGTTAAGAGAATGTTGGAATCGGAGTATGGCTCTTGTCCCTACGAGCAGGTGATCAACATGTTATATATTGATCTTAGGTGATAAAGGGGTAACGTACATGTGTAATCTGGATAGGCATATGCGTCGGACAGATTCACCATATGTAATGGGTAATCTGTCATGAGCATAGTTGCATGGTGCTTAAGCCTCAGAGTTGGCTAAGAGCCGTGTGGCTTGTATGGATGGGAATAAGGATTTAGTGTGGGCTAAGATGCATGAAGGTAGTGATGGTTGCATCGTTAAGATTGGGATGCGTGATTCCATCAGTCAGAATCATGCGTCAGAATGTAGTAGTAAGAAGAATAAGACGAATGTCTTAGTGTCTTAATCCTAAGATGAATCATGGATTCACTTTAGTGGATGAGCACTCGAGGCAAGACTTTGAGTTGGAAGATGCGGTGACCGTAAGTGGTCCCCGAAGGGTTTAACATAGTAAAGGGCACGTAAGTGCACGGGATAGAAGGAGAGTGTTCCAAATATAGCGTAGTTCTGTTTATAGTTTAAGTTATTTATGCATTAGATAGAGAATGACGCTAAGGTTATGTGTATGCATGTAGGTTGCCATCTGACAAGCACATAAATGGACAGCATGACATGCAAATAGCATGGAGTCCAGGTAAGTGTTACGTTCATACTCTTCTAGAGTTTTCCAAGATACAAGAAATGCTTTTCCCTTAAGATGCTTATGAAAAGAAACGAAAGACGCTTTAAGAAAGAAAATGCTAAGTGTTCAAATGTATAAGTATGTACGACCCCTCCTTGGCAGCCCCTGTTTACGCACCCAAAGTATTAATTGTACGCATGTGAATGGATGACTATACATTGTATCTATTGTATGTATTTTCTGAGAAAATCCATAAACTGATGAAAATGCATGAAAGGCATGACAACGGATGTTTTTATGGATCTTACGAACCGACGCTCTCATGTGCGCCACGAAGTGATGCTTATGGATGCCATGATTGACGACGTTCAAGGTGAAGCTTATGGGATGCCATGAAAGCTGACGTTTAAGCCCATGTATGTTCTTAAATCAAGTTTTCCACGAACAAACTGTTAAAGAAAGGATAGGACTGAAATGAACTGAAAAAGGAAAAGATGATTTTCGGGCTTACGCCCCAAATGATGTTTTCCCATGAAAAGAAATGCTTTCCCATGAAAAGAAATGTTTTCTCACGAAAAGAAAGGACTGTTAAATGAAAGAATGAACTGAATGAAAGCTCCAGCTCTTTTGAGCTGACATGAACGAACGAATGAAAAGCAAGAAAGAAATAAATGAAAGCATGAAATGTATGAAGATATGTAACGGCCACATGAATGAATGAAAAGGGTACCAATGAATGGGCAGATTGCAATGCAGGGTAAGTAGTATTGGAAGTGCACCCAGTGATGCCCCTTATGAAATGGATTCGCAACCTGTGGCCACGGGTGGAATCTGGGTCCAAAGGAAGACCGCTAACCCCAAACACACAGGGCGTAACAGTGTGTACTGGCCTTTGAAAGTGATAAGAACAAATGGATGTATGCATGTATGTATGAACGCATGAATGCACAAACCTTTAAGAAATGAAGGCACTGACGGGGGACACGTTTTAAAGAAAGGAAAGCCTTTTGAAAAGAAAAGCCCCATCTAATGATGTTTTCAAAAGAACGCACATATGCACGTAAGCATGCACGAACTCTTGAAGAAATGAAGGCACTGACGAGAGAAACATTTTATGAAAAGGATGCCCGTGCTTAAAAGAGTAAACCCCGTCCAGTGACGTTTTCAAATGAACGCACGTATGACACGTATGCATGCACATAATAGTATGTACGAGTGATGAATGCATGAATGAAAACCTATATTGTTATATTTTAACTATATGAAGTAATGCTTATGAGTCTTCGACCCATTGTAGTTTTTATGCATGTCCCTCCCCCCACAGGAACTACATAATCAGGACGGACACGGCCTATGAGGAAGAGCATGGAAGTCTAGGCACGAGTTTTAAACGTACAAGAAGCCTTTTTATTTCAAGATTTATGTTTTCCGTTGTAAACCTCTTTTATTGTCAAAGCACATTTTAATTTATAAACAAAGAGTCTCGCACCCTGGGTATGCAAGTGAAAAGTTTTAAATAGGACGGTAATTCCCGTCGTCCTTTTATAAAAATATTTTGTAAAAAGTCCCACCACAAGGACGGGCGTTACATGAGGGCACTCCTAAATTATATGTCCTAACTGACCGCATCAAAAACATACTCCTAAACCTACTCGACATTCTCCACTGTGATTCTTTCCACACTTCTTGCAGGTAGTAGGTGGAGTTGTCATAATACCTTTGCTCTTGCTGGCTCCTTGGATAATTCTCCTTTTGGCATTACTCCTGCCAGCAGAGAAAGAGGAAGCCCTCTCTCTCTTGAGGTTGATCTGGGCTGCCACACTTTGCTGTTCCGCCTCAGTTATTGCATCCACGTTAACCAACTCTTGGTAATTGTGGATGTGGAACCCAGCTACGTAACTATGAATCCTAGGATGCAGTCCCCCTTAGAACTTCTGAGCCTGCATCTTCTCGATGGAAATCAGGTGTAAAGCAAATCTTCCCAACTCCATGAACTTTACAGCATACTGTTCAACTGACAGATTGTCTTGCACCAAAGTGGCAAACTCTTAGGCCTTCTAGGTCTTTATCAACTCTAGGAAGAATTGATTGTCAAACTCCTCCTTGAACCTATCCCAGGCCAAAACAGTGATACTGCCCAACTCTCTTATTAAAAGCTTCCTCTTGGTATCCCACTAGCTACCGGCTTCTCCTAGAAACAAATGCCTCGCGTACTATACTTTCTATTCCTCATTACAGCCGCTAATCTTGAGATTCAGTAGCAACTTATTACCCTTCATGGGTCCTTCAGTTCCCATGAAATTAGGGTTTCTGTATATTAGAAACTTTTAATATGAACACCGTCGGTTCTCTTGTCTCTCAAACTATGGGTATTGTTGGTTTTGACTCAGGATCACCTCCTGTTGCTGTTTCATGGTTTTCATCATCTGACGAATCACGTTCGCAAGTCATGTCCTCCATCAAAACAGCAGTCCTGATCCTGTTGGGCATTGGATCCTTCAGGGTTTCTTTCCCTTCTTTCACGTGTCATGCTGCTTCAATTCTCCAAATCCTGTGAGGCACGTGTATCAGATCCAATTCCTGCTGCAAGATTTTAAGCCTAACAACTCTATAGATTAAGTCCTATACTCTGGCATATTATTCTTAAGGACACGTGGGTTTACCCAGAGATGTAATTGCTCTGATACCACCTTATTACGCCCCTAACCTCCACTTGGGATGGAATGGAGACTTAGAGCATCGGGACATGTAATACAAGGTTACATACCCCGTATATGACAGTAATTATACAATGCATCCTATAAATGTAACTAGCAGAATGCAATATTTGCAACGGATTACAGGTGAAAGTATAAATTTATACCATAATAACTAAAAACAGACCAATGCATTAGTGATCATCAAGTTCAAAGTCAAATCGTAGCATAAACTTAGTACAACTATGGATCAAAGTCAAATCATCTACTTCATGCGTTCTAAAGCATGAAGGACTTGGGCTATATACATAAGGATCAAATCTAGTCTCCTGTCAAGATCCGACTCCTCCTCAATCAGTCGGATCTAGTGCTCTATCTAGCTCGTCCTCCTCGAGACCTGACACAACTTCTACCATTCCAAATGGAATGATAATAGTCCCACAAGGGGTGAGATTTACTCAAAATCTTAGTAAGTTAAACAACCAACGTACACAAAGATAATCTTTAGAGAACATATTAATCAAAACATCATAACATTTTCAAACGGGGACACGTTTGAAAACCGGGACATTTTCAAAATCAGTATGCATGTCTCCCATCCAGATTCCTTAACATTTTCAAAAAAACGGGGACACGTTTTCATTTAGAGAACATATTTAATTCCATTTTTTGAAAACATAACTTCATTATAATCTTTCGTCATTATTAGCAATTCATAATTAATCAAAACATCATAACATGTGGTAACGTCACAGTTCTCCATATGCACTGTGAGTACCTGTCGGTGACCGTAGTACAACTCATGTTCAGATTACGTTGATTGTAGACTCGTTCTCAATGCATTGGTAATATAACATAACATCATAACATGTACGCTCACTAGCTTTAGGTGTCATAAAAATTTGACTTCGCTCCGGCGTTCTTTAAAAGAAACCCATTCGAAACCCGTTGATTGTTCTTCACCAACCTAAGGGTTACCACTCCATTCTTAAACACTCCAGAGTGGACAGAGGAGTTCCAGTAAGATAATTCCCCAACCAAGATTTTGGGGTTGTGCCAAAAATGTTTTTCATGCTAAGTTGAAAAAGTATTACATGACATTTATAGATACAATATACAAAAATGGTGAGAAATATCACATTTCATATAAGTACGCACTCAATATATCATATAACATGATATTTTATGCTCAAAATGACAATTATAACATGAATGAAATATTTATTAATAATTTATAAATAAGTTATCAATGTGTAAGTTAGAGGCCAACTTACAAACTTCTTGAGTAATCGAGAAAAAACATCGTAGCAGCTGAAATCAAATTTGTACTAAGTTAGGACTAATTCTACTATGGACGAGGTTCATAAACAAAGGCTTTAATAATGGGTATTTACCAAAAATACCCCTAGACTTTCAAGAGTTGTCATTAAGGCCCTAATTTCTCACTAATTGCAAACAAACTCCAAAATTAACCAAACTTCATAGACCTCCTATGTTCGATATTCTAAAATCATCTAAACTCTTAGAATTGTAAAATTCAAATTAACTTGCTCAAATACTTGCAACCCGTGGTATGCACTCTAGTTGATGCCTTCAAGTGTTTTCAACTATTAATCCCTATGAATGCATGCTTAAGCAACTTTCTTTAATCTTAAACAATTAATAAAGTCTTTAATGATATGGTAAAGGCTAATTCTTGGATAATTAATCTCATCCCAATACTTAATCATGGCTACGAACCTTAATCTTCATTAATCTTTCATTAATCAAGTTTGATATTCTTAGTGCAAATCATCAATGTATGCTTTCAAAATTCATCCAAATCATGCAAATTTTGATCTTAAATAATTACTAAAGTCTTTAATGATATGGTAAAGACTAATTCTTGGATAATTAATCTCATCCCAACACTTCATCATGGCTAAAAACCTTAAACTTCAATAATCTTCCATTAATCAAGTTTGATATTCTTGGTGCAAATCATCAAGGTATGCTTTCAAAATTCATCCCAATCATGCAAATTTTGTTCTTATCCCAATCAGAAAGTTCCTATATGCTTAATTATCAAGTCCAGGTGGGACAAATCAAGCTTCATGCCTCAATCACAAACTTACTAAAACCTAGGCATGCTTTGATGATCAAAACAAGATAGAATTAAAACTTATCATGGCATGCTTTTAATAAAAAATAAAATCTTCCATAATCATTCTAATACATCAATAAATCATATAAAAACTTACTTAAGACATGCCATAGCTAAATTTCCACTTAAAACCATTTAAACATTTTAAATATCCTTAATGAACCCGGTTTTACATTAAGCATGATAACCTTTTCTAAACTCAACCAAAATTCATTCCAACACTTACAAACAAAGCTTGACATGTAAACTAAGATAAAGGGCAAGAAAAATTACAAATTTCGTAGCCCACTCAAGCTCCTAGTTCAAGAACTCACAAGAACTTCCAAGAACACTCAAACTTACAAGACTAAGGGGGAAGATTGCTCTCTATGCTCAAGAGGGAGGTGGAGATGAGGTGTGAAGGAAAGGAGGGGGGTGAAGGGACCTTTTATAGGCAGCCAAAGGGGAGGGGATGTTGGCCTTGGTTCAAGGGGATTGGTGGAGGTGGGTAGTGGTTAAGAGTTGCAATTTTTTGAATTTTGAGGGTTAAATAGAGACCTCAAGATCCACTAAGATGGACTTAAAAGGGTTTGTCTTGGCCTAATTGGGCCATAGGTCAATTTTACACCAAGTTTGGCCCAAAGGCCTTAAGCCTTCCTTACACTTGGGCCAAGGCTAGCTTCTAAGTCTTGAATTCCCTAAGGGCTTGGTTTAAGGCTTGGGCTATGAATGTTCTAAGGTCCTAAAGGCCTTACTAGAATCACTAATGGGCTAGCTTCTCTAACCCTTCGCTTAATGATACTAAGTGCCAAGGTCTAAACTAATCTCACTATCAACATTGAAGTAAGTAAATAATCAAACAAAAAAATATATAAAAAAAATATTCAAAGCCCAAAATCATAAGCTTAATCTATAGCGTTTAAAGGTTAATGCTAATGGTTAGTTAGGCGGGGTGTTACAGATTTAGTGTTCACAATGAGCAAAGAGTATGCACTTTTCATCAATCTATCTACAATAACCCAATGGAATTCCTTCCTGCAGATATCCTTGGCAATCCAATTATGAAATCCATGGAAACATCCTCCCATTTCCATTCCAGAATTGTTAATGGTTGTAGAACTTCTACTGGTCTCTGATGTTTTGCTTTCACCAATTGACACACAGAACACCTATTAACATAATCTGCCACCTCTTTTTTCATTTTGTTCCACCAAAAGTGTCATTTCAAGTCTCGGTACATCCTGGTACTGTCGGGATGTGTAGTGTAAGGCGTATTGCGCTTCTTTCAATATCCTTTCCTTTATTTAGAGGTCCACTGGAATAACTTTCCTTTCTTTATAACACAACATCCCATCATTTCGAATTCCAGAATGCAATGATCCTTCAGACTTCATGACCTTCTGCCGAATGCTCATAAGTCCACTATCCTTCAACTAATGCTCTTTGATCTCTTTGTCATTCAAGGTAACAATCTCTTGAACTACCGCCAAGGCCTCGTTCCTCTAATATCCTTCGATTAACAAATTTCTCATACTTCTTAATGTGACATCCCGAATTTTCGTAAGGAATTATATTTACATTTTGTATGGATGATGATGTGTCTTTGGCTTTTTGGTTAAGTGTGGAAGAGCCCCTTAGGCTAATTTCTTTTCTTTTATGGGATATGGATCTCTTAGATCAAAGCTTATTAGCTTTCAAAAGGAAGTAGAGAGACTTGGCCCAAGGGAATAGGCCCATGAAGAGTGTTTGCTTTCGAGAGGCCCAAGTTAGGCCTTGGAACAAGGGGCAGGCGCCACTTGGCAATGGAAGGAGTTTTTGGTCTTTTGGAAAAAAGGCCAAGTTGACACTTGTCAACAATGCATTGGATCTAGAGGTGAAAAGTGAAAGAAGCAAGAAAGAGAAACTTGGGTTTAAGTTTTTGAAGGTGTAGGCACCACTTTTGCAAGCTTAAGTCCCCATGGACACATGTCAAGATAAGACAAAAAGTTTTTTTGTGAGTTCCAAGAATGCGTCATACTAGGGAAGGCAAAAAGGCATGCTCTATAAGACTTTTTGAGGAAGAAAGAGGCATGTGACCGACAGCTACAAGGGGAGAGAAGTAAAAATCAAAAAGCAAAAGTACGTAGGGAATGATACAAAGTCACCTCAAGTGACATAGGAATTTTGGCAAGCCCAAGAGCACACACACCCTCACGCCACTTGTCAACCATGCACACTAGAAGAGTGCTTTGGAAGATTAGAGTTTTGAGGAAATTACATTTTCTTGGTGCATTGAACTTAGACATAGGTGAAAGGACAAAATGGAGAATGGAAGCAAGTAAGGTTTTGGTTTGGGGAGAAAGAGCCACATGACAACACCCATTGGTCTTCCCCATGCAAGTCACATCTTGAGGAAAAAAGGGGGATGCCACTTGTCTTGCATGCATTGGTTGGTGAAAAACCTAGAGGGACCACCTTTTCTCTCTCTAGTCTCCACTTTCCCACACTTTCTCTCTCGTCAAATACTACCATTTTTGTATATCACAAAGAAACCACTCACCATTTTTCGAGTAAGAGCTCTACACTTGAAGGTAAGAATCACTTCACTTCTTTTCTTGATGATCACACACGGCCAAGGGAAGAACTCATCTAGTATTTTCGGATTTAGGGTTTTTCTCACACAACCACCTATTCTCACTCTAGAAACTAGGGTTTTCTCTTCATGGAAGATGGAATCCGAAATGTTCTTGGTGTTTTGAACACATGAACACGTGATCTATAGTAACACAAGTTTAGTTTTTAACTCAAAGGAAAAACTAGGGTTTGTGATCTTCAATGGTTTCGGCCCTAGGGTTTTTAACGTGAGAAAATGATTTTTGAAAATGTCACTATACTCACATTCACTCACATTTTCAAAATCTAGGGTTTTTGTGAGATTGATTTCTAATATACTACACTATATTTTTAGATTTTGCTAGTATTTTCGTTAGATTTTTGTAAGTAAACTTTCAACATATCTTTGATATTATTCAAATATATGTGAACTCTTGTTTGATTATTTGCTTATGCACTTTTGTGTGATTTAATTGTTTGACTATGGCTATTATTCCATGCTTATTAATCAGCTTATGTGATGTTATGAATACTTGTATGAAATTGTGATTTGAAGCTTGATATTTCAGGATGATGTATTCGGCCCTTATGTATTAGTGCATGAAGTTGTTGCTTAAATCTAGTATTTCTATGATGCAAGTTTCAACTATGTCTAAAAATGAAGAGATGCAATGTCTTGTGAAGTATGATTAAGCTAAGTCTCAAATATAATACATGTTAGTTTCGGTTTTGCCTTGTTTATTGGTTTGCATGTTTGTTTGGACGTAAGATTAAATGGAGGCATGATGTTATGAGTTGGAATGATGAAAATACATAATTTGAAAGGCATAGATGAACCGGCCAAGACCATCTTTTGGGTGATAAAAATTATGTTTTGATGAAAGAATCAAGTATGTTTGCATGAAATGATCTTTGTTTACATGTTCCAATGTTTTCAAGCTATGACATGAGATGCATGCTATGGGATGAGCTATGTTTTTCGGCTTTACACGTTGCATGAATAAGAGTTATGTTTTGTCATGAGTCCATGTTACATGTCTCATGCATTTGGGTACATGGTTCTAAAAGAAAAAGTGAAAGATGTTTTATAATGACCCCAAATGCTAGGACGGAAAAATGCCCTAGTGGAACTCCTCCTGTCCACTCTGGAGTGTCCAAAGTTGAGTGGAAACCCCAGGGATGATGAAGTACAGTCGACAGACCTCGAATGGTTCATATGGAAAGAAACCGGAGCGGGTTTGCACTTAAAGCTAGTGGGTGCATATTAAGGTGAAGGCGAAATATGCAACCTGCTGTAAAGAATATGTTTATGTTTATGACGTAGTCACCTCAATCAAGTGGATCATTGGTTGATGCGGCAACTAGCGGTGAACACACGATGCTTAGGGGAGCCGTGAAGTATCCACATATGTAAATGATATGATATGAACAAGGCATTTGAGCTCTATAACATGATATGATATGAAATGACATAATATGTTATGCCATGATATGCTATGATATGAATGAAAGGATAAGGAATGATGAGACTCGTTCTCAATATGATATAAATTGGCATGATATGTTATGATATGAACAAGAATCCGAGTTCAAATGATATGAACATGTGATAAGAGCTTAAAAGATGAAAAATGTTATTTTTATAAGAAAAGTCCATGATGCACAAGTCAAAGTTTTATGTCATATGTACATGTCCATCATTTGTTTGTGTTTACGTTTATATACATATGATATCTGTTGTAACACTCGGACCTAGAATTTGTATGGTTGGACTATGGATTTTTTTTAATTATTTATTTGAGCTTGATATTTTAGGTTTTTTTTTTGTTTTTATGTTATGATCGAGTAGTGATTTTTTTTTATTTGGAGATCTTGTCTATTTGTTTAAACCTTGGAAAAACTTTCGGTTTATGAACAGTTCCTCACCCGCATGACTCTTTTCCATTCGCATGCACGTTACTCTCTCATCTATAGGGTTTCTTTCGATCATCCATCCATCTATATATTCACACATTCTTCATCCTCAACAAAAAACCTAGTAGCCGTTCTCCTTTTTCCTCGTCTCCTCTCAGTTTCCCAGTGCCGAAACATAGTTGTTGCCCTCTTCAGCCTTCTCCCTGTCGCTGCCCCCCAACAGCCACTCCACACGCAGCAACTCCTCTTTGCAAATAGCCCAGCCCGGTCCTCACCCACTAGAAAAAACACCACGCCAACCTAACAGGAAGCCTCTGCCTTCCTACTCCACATAATGTGCACCGCGTTGCATGCCTCGTGAAACCATCGCAGCCGCCTTCCCGACGAACCTGGTCTACACCTCCATAAGCCATCATGACCCACTCAACCATCAGCCGTTTAAACCTCCGCCCTTCACCTCCGTGCCCAACCCACGCGTGATTGGAAGCTACCTACATTGAGAACCGAAGACCTCTATTTTTGCTCATCAAAACAGAGCACTTCGTTTCAGCCATCGTGAGTTGCGGCTTTACCACCCAGCCGCCGACGTTGCCACTGTCCATCTCCCAGCTCTTTCTACAACTCCTTCCCGCATGTTCGGTGCTACCAGGATAGCCACCTTCATCTTCGCACCATACGCAGCTCCTCCATTCACGATGAGTTTTCGTTCTCTTTTTCTCCATCTCTCCCTCACTATCCGTCTCCCTCACCGTGTTGCTCTCTCTCTCTCAGTACTCCACTGAGATCACCACCGTCTGCCTAGCCCCTCGCTGCGTCGCACGCTGCTGCGTGATTCCTCCTTGAGTAAGCCCCTGCCATGAAGTTTTATTTGTTTTATGCGGGTATATTGGTTTTCAAAGAATTAAATGAAATTACATTAATACCCTTTACTACAAGTTATATTAATGCGCTTTTAAACTTTTACCACGTATTAGTACACTCTTATATAATTATGATTACAGAAAATCACTTAAGTATTTTAATAAGTAAAGATTTATTTTAACAGTAAATAATATTGGTGTAATGTTATTTTTACACTTTAGATATAATTTAGTCTATTTAAAGATAGTTGTGGTTTATTTTAAAATATTTTGGGATAATTATATTATCTAATATTAAACTTTATAGTTTGTTTATAATAATAAATAGGTCAAACTCTTAAATGTTTTAGTCAAAGTTATTAAATCAACATTAATGTTTTAGAAAGTGATGATTTGAAATATTAGGTTTTGAGGAAGTAAATTGGTTATTTTAGAAGCTTAGGATTAAATATCAAAATTCGTGATTAATTGGAGATTCACGAGAATTACATGATTATTTTATAGGTGACACTTAATTATTACTTGACATTTTGAGGAAAATTCCGAAAAAGCTAAGTCCAGGTAAGTGGGGTTCTTATGCTAGACTTTGCATTAAAATAAAATGAGCTGAGCTTGATTTTTGGAAACTATACATATTTGGTTATGAAAAGAAATTTGAACTACCTCAGTTATTTATTCTGCATTACTCATAAGATTCTGTTTAAGAAGAAAGTATTTTCTATCATCACTGATGTAGACATGAGCTTATTTTTGACATTTTGTTTCTGAATTTTGAAAAAAAGAGTGAATATGAAATTTTGTGCATAAATTATGTTTTGTGATATGATTTTGTTCTGTTCTGAAGATTTTCTATGCTCTGATATGATATGATATGATTTCTGAAAACCTATAGCATAACATTCTATTTCTGTTCCGTTCTGACCTTACCATGGGTGTAAAACTATGGCCTCTGTTCGAGTTGGTACCGACTTTTCTGTTTCTGGTGTACCCACTTTGGAAATAAAGTGGTTTTCTGCGTGGTCTTTCCTATGTGTACACTCGGGGCTCCGAGAATGAATAAAGGGAAGATTCACAGTCTGTTTCTGCTCGGTTAGCTACCGAGGTTTGCACAACCCTACCACGGGGGTTAAACATGGTATTTGTTCTAATATGATAAGATAAGATGTGATGTTTTAGTTTATGTTATGCCAAAGGGATTTTGATTATGAATATTTTCAAACTTTCGCTCTGATATTTTTAATAACATGCTCTGACGCTACATTTTGAAAATAATATTTTGATTCTACATTCTGAAAGAAAATATTTTGTTCTACATTCTGAACTCTATAAATGCTCATGTTTACACACTAGTATATGTCATCTGCTTACTAAGTTGTTGATAACTCACCCCTTATCTCCAATTATTTTTTAGATAATTTTGATGGTTCAGTTGGAGAACAAGAGTAGGAAGTTTTAGCAAGGTGTGACGTCCATAGTGTAACAAGTGCCCGATGGTACAAGTGCTTATTTGAGAGTCGTAGTTAGTAAACTGATTTATTTTTTGTTATTTTAATTTGATGAGTTAAGGATAATTTCAAGTTTTGGAGAGTTTTTAATTTATGTTATTGAGAATTATTTTGTTGTCCCCATAAAGGAACATAGATATTTGCGTTGATTAAATGGATTAACATTTTATGAAGTTTTCTGAATTTTATTGTTGTGTTATTGAAGTTGATATTAAGTATTAAGAGCTAACTCTCTGGACCTTTGGGATCGGGGTGTTACATCTGTGGTGTGTTGTTTGTTTACTTGCTGAGATTTCTCGAAACCTCATTGTGATAGTTTCCACTACCATTTCTCATTCGGAATGGTAGAAGTTGTAACAGGTTTAGAAAATCCTGATGGGGAAGCACAAGAGACCGACTCCCAGGACAGTCAAGGAGGCCCCGGAACACCCTGACGGTCCCTCAGAGCCATCCGCTTTAGATAGGCTGGAGGTAGTTGACTAGTTTCTAGCCGAGATCATGAAGTTGTTTGAGGAGCTGAGGAGGATTTTGAGTCAAGGAAGGGCCAAGTAGGACTGGCCCTATGGGACCCTAAGTTCTTTCCATCCGAAGGAAATGATTATCTATTTTGAGGACAAGATTTATTTTGGTTACAATCCCATGATTTTGGGAGTTCTTTTGGAAAACACAAACTCATTTTGAAGTGTTTATGCTATATGAAAGTGTAAAAACCTGCTCATTTTTCTCTTTAAGGGTTATGAGTCTCGTTATGTGTGCCAAACCTCGATGGCGGGTTTTTAAAGATATTAAGTGATTTCTAAAGTACGCCAAGAGTTTTAAAGCCCGCAAATATTTTAAATGTCCTGGAAATATTTAAATGGGATGTTCCCAGTGTTACTTGACCAAGTTTGATTTTAAATAAGACAATTATAATATTTTTGAAGAGCTCCAAAAATATTATAATTGTAGAAAATCATTTTTATTTTTTCAGTTATTTAAAATATTATGGGATTTAAATTATGTTGAAAACTCTAATTAATTAGATGGTTTTATTCTCATAAAGATATTAAGCAAGACTTCATCATTTTATTAATGATAAAAAATATTCTTTTATAAACTAAAGTTTAGTATAAATAATATTTTATCTTAATTCCCTTTAAGTTAAATTAGTGTTTTAATTCCACCGTTAGATCGATTTGAAGACCCCAAGATGAAGGGCTGGGATTAAAACCCTAAGGCCCTTAGCTTTTTCCCCATTCCTCTCCTTCCCCCTCTCTCCTCCCTCTTCCTTAGCTCACGTGTACGCCACCCCCTCCCCTAGCTGAATCTCCTTTAGCTCAGCCCGGCACTATGCACCACCCAACCTCATCGCCACCACCAACGGCCTCCCCTCAAGCCGGCGAGCATCCCTCACCATCAAAGCCCCTCCCTCTTCCGCACATGAACAACCCGAAATGGGTTCACCTGCCCGGTATCTCCCTCCTAGCATCGCCCTCGTCAGCCAGGGCCACCACCAAGCACCACCACGAGTCTTCCCTAGCCACCCTCTACCAAACCCAGCCACCGTAGCTCCTTCCTAGACGAAGCATGCAGCTCCTCCAACACACGGGTTCACCATACCCACGGCCGAGCTTCGCCTGCCACGGCCACCGCACCACCACCAAAAGCCTCCTCCCTCACCGGCGACCTCCTCTAGCCACCCCCATGCCCAGCTGAGCCTCCATCCTACCGCACGCTCTCTCACTCTCCCACGACTCCTCTCCACCCTTTGGCTTAGATCTGCCACCCTCCAGCCACCGTGCCACCTCCACCTAGCCACGGCAGCTCCACCGTACCCCCCTCAAGCCCTCTATGGCTAGCCAACAACCAGCCGAGCTCCCCCTCCATTTCCATGCCTTGAGACCCACTGATTCCCCTTGAAAACTCACGACTCCACCATGCTCTATCACCCCAGCCACCATCAGACCACCCTCAGCCTCCCTTGACCTTCCCTAGCCTAGCCTTAACCCCAAACTGCCACTTTACATGGTGGACAGCCACCACGTAAGGTGGATAGCCACTTTACGAGGTTTAGCCGCCATGTATGACCCTTCCGATGTCATCGACCATGAAGGTCAGCCAAAAACGCACGGGTCAATCTTGAAGATGGTATAACCCTCTATCCCTCGTTATTTATGTTAAATGTTAGTTGGTTGATTGTGGAGTTCACTGTGTAGTGAAGTGTTGGTTGTAACTGTGTAATGTGCTGTAATGGCGACGTGGCATTGTGTGGATTGGAAAGAGTACACGTGGAGTATACTCCATGTGATGGAATGATGCACCATATGGCATGTATGCCGTAGTGGTGATGTGGCGTAGTATTTGTGAAGGGAGTACACGTGGAGTGTACTCCATGTGATGGACTGATGCACTATATAGCATGTATGCCGTAGTGGTGATGTGGCGTAGCGTGTGTGAAGGGAGTACACATGGAGTGTACTCCATGAGGTGAAGAGATACACTGTGTGGCATGTCGCGAAGATAAGAATGGTTGCGTAGTTGATGAGCTTAGAGCGTGATATGTAGTGTCAGGAACTTTGGAACAGTGTCCCGAAGTAGTTGTGATATGGCCTGTAGTCTGAGGTGACAGGTGTCACTGCGTAGTCGACTTATGGCTAAGAGTTTGTGTGAAGTGATAGAATAATGTAAGAGTAGCGCAATGAAAGCATGACGGGGGAATGTCACGAAGTGACATGGTTAAACAAGAAGTCGTGCTTGTGATGAGTGAGGAGTTAGTGTAAGAATGACCTAGCAGGAATGTGACGAGATGTCATGATGTGATAGGAGTACGTGAGGGACCGTACTCATGATGAGTTAAGAGTTAGCGTAGGAATGACATAGCAGGATGTTAGGTGACGTGATAAGGTCACGATGTAGCTTGGGAGTAGTCTCGGGCTATATGACATGACGTAAGGTGTAGTTATAAATGGAGTCTTGTCTTGTCAAGTTTTGGGATGAACTGTCAAGAGGGACGGGCAGCGTGAAGAGTCATGCTAGCCGGGTTAAGAGAATGTTGGTATTGGAGTATGGGCTTGTTTGCACAAGCAGGTAATCAACGTGTTATATGTTGCTCTTAGGTGATAAGGAGGTAGGGTACATGTGTAATCTGGTTAGGCACATATGCCAGACGGATTTACCATGTGTAATGGGTAATCTGTCCTAAGCATGGTTACACGGTGCTTAAGCCTCAGAGTTAGCTTAAAGCCGCGTGGTGTGTATGGATGGGAATGAGGATTTAGTGTGAGCTAAGATGCATGAAGGTAGTGACAGGTGTATTGTCTAGGATTGGGATGCATGACTTTGTCGGTCGAAATCATGCGTCGAAATGTGGTCAATAGGAAGAGTAAGACAAAGGTCTTGGTGTCTTAACCCTAAGGTGAATTGTGGAGGTTCACTTTAGTAGATGAGCACTCTGGTAAGACCTTGAGTTTAGAAGAGGTAGTGACCGTAAGCATTATGTTCATACTCTTCTAGAGTTTTCTAAATGATATGAAATGAAAAATGAAATGTTTCTCTTTACGATTCTTTACGAAACGAAAGGAAATGATGTTTTATGAAAATTATGCTAAGTGTTTAAAGGTATATGTATGTATGGCCCTTCTTGGTAACCCCTTTTTATGCAACCAAAGTATTAAGTATATGCATGTGAATGGATGACTATACGCAGTATCTATTGTATGTATTTTCATGATATAAGATGTGAAGCTTATGCCTTATGCTTTAAGTGATGCTTTAAATGACACGAATAAAGTGTTTTAAAATATCCCTATGAACTGATGCTTTATGGATGCAGTGAAAGATGATGTTTAAGCTCAAATTTTTAAATGATGTTTTTCTATGAATGGACTGATAAATGAAAAGAACTGAAAAGGAAAGGACTGAATGAAAGAAAGGATAGGACTGAAAGGAAATGAACTTTTTAATGTATGAAAATATGTAACGACCATGACTGAATGAAAGGGTGCCAAAGGATTGGGCAGATTGCAATGCCGGGTAAGTAGTACTGGTAGTACACTCAGTGCTGCCCCTGAGTGAAAGGGATTTCCAACCTATGGCCATAGGAGGAATCCAGGTCCAAAGGAAAACCGCTGACCCTAACACACGGACGTAACCGTGTGTACCGACCAAAGGAAAGTGATAAGAAAGAAAGTTTGAATGCATTTAACTCTTTAAGAAATGAAGGCACTGACGGGAGAAATGTTTTAAGTAAAGGAAACCCTTTTTAAGAAAAACTCCACCTAGTGATGTTTTCAAAGTGAATGTCTGCCTTATGTACGTATAGTATGTATGGAATGATGAATGTATGATTGAAAAACCTATGTTAGTATATTTTTAACTGTATGAAGTAATGCTTACTGAGTATTCAACTCATTTTAGTTTTTATGTATGCCCCTTCTCCAAAGGAACTAAATGAGCAGAATGCATCAGGACAGACACGACCCAAGGGAAAGAGCACAGAAGTCTAGACATGAGAGTTTTAATTGTATGAGATGCTTTTTTATTTTTAAGATTGATGTTTTTCGCTGTAAACCTCTTTTATCCTTAAAACTCATTTTATTTTATAACGTAGAGTCTTGCATCTTGGGTATGAAAGTAAAAAGTTTTAAAATGAACGGTAATTTCTGTTGTTCTTTCTTAAAATTATTTTATAAAAAGTCACACCACAAGGACGGACGTTATATAAATCTTTGGGATATTTGCACTTATTAGTACCATGTATCTTTTATTTTGCCACTATGCATAAGTTAGATAGAAAAAGAATTTTTCCACTACGATTTTTATTGTATACTGCTAGATGTTAGATGCATTGCTTCTTAACTGTCATGTACGAGGGTTATGTATCCTTGAGTTACATGTCCCGACGCATTCAATCATTGTCAAATCCCAAGTAGGGGTTGGGAGCATCACACTTAACAAAGATTCCATCTCTATTTGAGCCTTATGACTCAAGGCATCTGCCACCACGTTAACTTTTCGAGGATGGTACTTTATCTCAGACTGGTAGTCATTGATTGTTTCTATCTATCTCCTTCGCCTCATGTTCAAATTCTTTTGGCTAAAAAGATATTTGAGACTTTTGTTTGTGCCTAGCATACGAGGAAAAAACTGCCAACTAATGGTAGAGTAAATCGGCATGACAGTTATCAATTGATTACAACTTGCATGCCAAGGTTATTGTGAGGCAATTACTTTCTCGTACAATACAAGGTAAAAAGTTCCAAAATTCTTTTCACTTGTTAAGAACCTTCTCTCCAACTTTTAACCTTTTACTTGGTATAACATGTCAAAGAACTACACATAAGGAGAAAAATGTGGGGCGACGATTTTTAGATGTCAAAATTATATGGTAAAATTTTGTCTTCTTTCCCCAGATGATTTGTGTTAGTAGTCTTGTTTGCTAATATATACTGGTCAATTTTGTAGGCTGGGCATTCTTACAGATTTTTCTGTTGGTATGACCCTAAAATACCAATATATGGTCAAAATACAATCAAACGATTACACTAGTCAATTAATAGATCAACAACTGAAATTGAAAAGATACAAGCAACAATAGATATCCAAATCACTCGACATCGACTAGAAATAGAGGTTGAGAGGTGTAAGAGAAAACTAGTTACGTTATAACAATTTCATTGTCATGATTTTTTTTTAATACTTATATCCACTTGTTGTTGGTTTAAAGGAAAATGTTAATCATTTGATGTTAGAATAGAATTAGGGAACTTGGAAGAGAAGTGGAAGTTCTCATATGTATGTATTGTGAACTTGGAATTTGGAAGACCTGTACCAGGGACCATGAATGGATTTTCTTTTTGTTGGACAACTTTAAATGGAATCGCAGGATATATAGTCATTTTGAGAAGATAATTGTGTATCCTAGAATACTTGCTTGATTAGGTGTATCATAGGTGTATCTGCAGGGGAAGCAATCCTAGTCAAGGGCTCAAATATGACGATAAACTTCCTAAAGTTAATTGGTCGCAGCATGCTAATGCACAGGTTTGATGTCTATTCTTAAAAACTGAAACCAGATCAAAACTGATTTAGTACTGATTTTTATATTCTGAAAACCTATATTTTAATTTTGTATATTTTATATAAAATGTTTTTTATATACTTTTTTATATTATATGTTATATGCTAAATTGCTAATTAATATAACATGAAATTAATCTTATAAATTTTAATATAAGTAAAATCAATTTTATAATTTTTAATATAACATTTGATATAATATAAAATTAATATAACATGAAATTTTAATATTAAATATGAACATTAATATTAAGTTATTGATATAAACTTAATTCTGAGCAGAACAAATCATATGTATTGGCTCTCAAGTCTCAACTTATGTAATGTCACACGTGTAAACGATAAACTGGAAAAACCTGACCTGACTGAATTGAAATTGGAAATATCGAAAGTTTCAATTTCAATAATGAATCAGTTTATATTGATTTTTAAATATCTAAAATTGGTGTATATTGATTCAGTTTCAAAATTTGTCTAAAATCAAACCGGTTACGCACTTAGAAAAGATAAATCAAATTTATATAAATTTTTTTCGAGTAATGTTAAATATATTTTCAAAGTGTGCAAGTTTCTTAATTTCCATTGAAAAAAGTGGAGAGTACTATTATAAAAATGATTTACCATTAAAATGATTTTTTTATGACCCTTAAATTTATTCAATTTTTAAAAATGAACATGCAAAATTTGCATACTATACAAATAATTTCGCATTTTGTTTTTGGCAATTGATCAAAGTCTTTTCCGAGTGGGCATCGTTCACCCAAGAAACAAGGTTAACCCAACGTTGAGTAGAGAAGTCTAAAAACCAGTGAACCACAACTATCCCAACCATTCACTCCCTCACAAGCCCTCTCCGTGCTCCCAAACAGCCCCTTATACAACGTTCTCGGTTAATATCGTAGAAAATCAGAGAAACGCCTTTCATTGTTCCCTAGGGCCGAGCACCTCAAGGACTATGCCAGCGTTTTTGATATTCTGAAACCCTAAACCGAAAGCTCAGGACTGTTGGAACAAAAAAAAAAAAAAGAGTTATGGAGGGAGTGCTCTCAGCAGACAAGCAGAACATGGTGTCGTCTTTTTTAGAGATCGCCGTTGGCCAGACCGCCGACACCGCACGACAGTTCTTGCAGGTTACGATTTTATCTTTGTGATAAAGCTTGCAACTTTGGCACTTTGGGAGTGAATCTGTATATTTTTTCTTTTCTGTTTAGATTTCTGATCTGTTGCTTATTTTAGGATTGGCAAGATGTGGGCATTTCAGGGGAAGGGGTTCATTTGTTTGGTGTGTAAAAGCTTGTATCTTTTTGGGTGGCTAATGGTAGATTTGAGGGTGGTGTTCTGTGATTTTGATGTTTGTATTGTGAATTTGTATAAGCATTACTGTCATCTGATTTTCATATTCTGAGAACAAAAAAGATTGATAATCAGTAGGACGTAGAGATTAGCTGAGCTATATGGGCTTTTAGCATTCCGGTGGTTTTGTTGGCGTAGAGTCTGGTGCGAATGAAGCTTTGAAATTTTCACTGTTATATTCTGACCGGGAGAGCTTAGGGATATATCCATTCATGGTGGAGCAGAGTGTAAAGGGCTTTATGGGGGCATGAAACAAAGAAGCTTATTGTTATAGCGAGTTGACAGGGATATGACCTTCTCTTTATATAGAATAGACTGGCAAAGAATATATGCTTAACTTTTAATTAGTTTCTAAAACAGTTATAGAGTAAACGTAATTACTGAGGGATAATGATGAGTTGAGTAAATACTAAATACAGCATTTTGGGAACCTTTTAGTTGAAGACCTTTTTGAGCTCTTGATTGATAGAGATTATTTTTTAAATATGTGTAAGTTTGGTTGTCTAGTTTTTTACTTGTTTTAGAAATTGTTTTCCGTGCTTTGTTTTCTTCTAACTAAAGAAGCGTTAATCCTTATATGGAACTCAATAGTTGAGTCTTTTGGGAACAGGCCACAGGTTGGAAGCTAGAGGAAGCTATTCAGCTGTTCTTTGTGGGTAATGAAGGCGGGCCTGTGGTTACAACATCACACTCTCAACCTGAAGAAAGTATCAACTATTTGGCTGAACAAAATACTGGGTAAGTTGATATATTTACTTAGTATGTTGATATTTTGATTGTCAATATAAAATTTTACTTAATGGATTTATGTTTTTTATTTTGCTTTTGTTTATTGATGCAGTAATGCCGAAAGTGACACTGGAAATGTAAATGTAAATGTTGGACAAAATGATGTTGATGAAGTACGCCCTCCTCTACCTGTCATAAGGGAGGCTCTTTATGAGGACGCAATGTTGTACGGGTATGTTCTTTTTTCCCATTTAAACTGAGATCCTTTCATACAACTTTAACTGCAATATTTTTACTTATGAAGTTCTTTCCTCTAGGGTGGGCTTCTTATTTTGGTAAATTTTTTCTATACCTTATCATTGGCAAACAATGTGTTGAATTTATTTGCCCTCAAGCAATGCCATAAAACAAGTCTCCTTTCTGCTGTTGCTTTTGAAACCTACTGAAATTTAAATTGCCTTCATTTTTGCATTAGCAATGCATCGATATCTTATATTTACGTGTCACTATATATGGAGTAATTTGCATATGGTACTTATTAATTTAAAGTAATTTGCATACGGTAGAAGCTGGAGTTCTTTTTGATAATTAATAAGAATTTTATTACCAAGAATTGGCACAGGAAGTATACAAAAGAAATACCTACTACACACTAGAAAGCAGGAAACTACGACAAACAGATTCAGTACATTATCATCATTCCTTACAAAGATCTAGCCCACAAACTCAAAGTACAAAAGAAAAAATAACGAAGATCTTCAAAAGAACGCTCTGTCTTCAAAACATCTCCCATTCCTTTCCAACCATAAACACCACATTAAACAAATGAATCATTCTCCATTTGGCTGCAGTACATTTCCTTGCCTTAAAACCACGCCAACATGCAAGGAGATCCACAATATCCTTAGGCATCACCCAATATAAACCTGTCCGACCAATAACCTCATTCCACAAAGACTTTGCCACCTCACAATGTAAAAAAAGATGATTTACAGATTCACTATCATTCTTGCACATGACACACCAATCAGCTATACACAAACCACGTTTTCTTAGGTATCCCTGGTCAATACTTTCCCTAGAGCAACCACCCAACTGAAGAACGCCACCTGGGAATACACAGCCAGAATGACAATTAAGCACCTTATAAAAAGAACTGTCTGAAAACCTGAAATTTCCAGCATGATCACACAATAGCCTGTCCTCTCTTCCCTGCATCACTTTTGAGTTATAAATTCTTCCCAGAAAATCTGAAACAACATTCACTTCCCATTCATTTGCATCTTTAATAAAGTCAACATTCCATAGGATATTATTATCTGTACATTGAAGGTAATCTGCCTTAGCAACATTTTGATCCCTTGCAATCCTGTAAAGAGATGGAAAATCTGATTTAAGAGTTGATTACCCACACCAAATGTCATGCCAAAAGAGAATCCTCTTCCCTTTCCCCACCTTAAATTTAATATGTTAGACAACTCTCCCCAACCTTTCCTAATACCCTTCCATAAACTCACCCCATATGCTTCTCTAACTTCATTAGAACTCCAATCCCCCCACCCACTCCCACATTTAACAGCAACAACATTCTTCCATAAAGCATCCCTCTAGGTCTGAGGTTCAAATCCCCTTGGGTGCAAATAATCTCAGTGGCCATCGGATTGGGGGATTTTCTCCTTTACTTACCTGAGGTGCACTTGCGGGAAACTCCTTACCGAGGGCCTGTGCACACCCTAGATTAGTCGGGATGCTGTCCCGGATAGTCGGTGCCAATAAAAAAAAAAAAAAATCATAAGGGATCTTTTACATCCACATTAAAAAAAATCTAAAAATAGAAACCCTGGTTTCCAAAAAAATTGAAACACTACAATTTTTGGTGCGACACCGGAGCGCTTTGCTTATCAAAACTGAAGTGCATGAACAAAAGAACACATTAAGCATGCTTTTTGGCGCTTTTTCTAATGAGCCTAAAGCACAAAAAACATGCTGTTGTAGTTTCTTGAGACAAAGATATAAAACATTGGTTAAGCCATTAATATCTGTGATTAGTCTTACAACTCTTTTGATGACAATGTTGATGCTCCTATGCTTAATGATGTGGATGATATATACTTTAGGATTGCATTGCATTGCATATGATTGGTTTATCACTTGATTGTCTTGTTTAATTGTATTCTAACGAATTGAGTCAATGGCTAAATATATTACTATCTTGATTTTTAAACCCTTTTTATTGCTTTATTAATCTTTTCATTTTAGAGGTTAATTGTTAAAGATGTGCACTTCAATCTGATGTGCTCTTACGCTTTGCACCTACACTCTAAGTGGCATTTTTGTTTAAGTGCACCCAGTGTGTCAGGCCTTTAAAACCATTTTATGAAATGTTTCACAAGTCGTTCTTTTGTCCATTGAATGTAATTCTGATGTGTTTTTGTATATTTATATTCAGATGTAGAGGCTATAGTAGGTGGTGATTCACTTATGCATTTAACCAATCTAATGAAACTAGGGGTGTCTTTGATAGGAAGATGAGTTGATTAAGGTACAAGTGGCAAGATTGCTGGTGGAGAAGCTAGTAAATTTGTAAAGCAATGAGAGAGCTTTTGATGTTGTAATTGATGTAGAAGTTGTTCATGGGTGGGGGCCATTGTTTGTAACGGACTAAGTGTCCATGACTTTTTACTATCAATTGTATACGCTAGTTAGGTATTTCTCATGTATACTCCCTGTATACTTGGGTTTTGCCTACTTTGATTACCGATCAAAAAAATTTGATGTTGAAGTTGCTGGTGCTAAGAGTAAAAATGAGGAAGTTTGGTGAAATTATGCAAATATACTCAAAAGATCAATACGTTGATTAGTGCTCTACACTAATTAGAGCAACATGAAAAACAATACAAAGCATGTTCAGAAGTTAGGTGAACTAGTGGGCATAATATCTTCTTCTGAATGTACCTATCAAAAAAAAAAAAAAAAAAACTTCTGAACGTTACATATCATCATCCCTTGAATTATGGTCTTCAAGCATCCTATTCTTAAAATGATGTTTACAGTGGAAATAAACTATAATCCATTTTTGGAGTCGAAACATCTATAACATCACAAATTAACGATCTACAAAAACTGAAAAAGAAAACAAAAGGAAAAAAAGAATGTCTTCATCATGATACAACTGTGACAATCTCATACTCATTACCACGACCATCTGCAAATAGAACAGTCTCCATGTCCTCATCATCAAGTTAAGGCTTGTGATATCCCCTTCAATAATCCACATTCTGCTTGCCCTTTTCTTGCAGTCTTCACTACATTGTTAAATATCAAATATTAGACTGTAAAATACTAAAATCTTCCATACGTTTAGGAGTCATGTCTCAGATCAATGAGTGAATGGAGTATCTACAGAAAGTACTACTATTTCTGTCAGTAACAAGATGATGAATAAGGGTGTTCAAAAAGCTTAATGGCTAGGCTTGGAAGTTGGATGTAAAGGTGTCAAAGATGGACATACCTCCCATTGGAATCCAAACTACCAAACACATCAGTCGATACATAAAAGTTAAAACCTAGTAAACTCAATACTGACCTCATTTTTTCCATCAAGATTTGGCAAGTATCATATACTGTTTTTCCTCATCAGAAATCCGTGTCATCTGATCAATGTCTCTTTGATAGTTCTTTTTACAAAGGCTTGTGCTTCAATGATGTAGTGCCATATTTCCAGAATGGAGCATGATCAATGTTTGCATATTTCTTGGTAGAATTAGAGTTAGTTAACTAACAATAATATACTGCTAAAACAGTTAAATCAAAACCAACAGAAAGAAAAACAAAAAGGATTCAAGAGGAGAGACAGAGGTTGTGAAGGCTTGTTCTTGGGTATGTGGAGCTGGCCCAATGTCTAGCAGTGGTATGAGCCTCAATATACACAGAAGTGCAGCGGTCCATGACCCTAGCAAGATCCTTCATGACTAGTACCGATCCACTTGCTAGCACAAGTTTTTTAAAGCTGAGAATTGCGATTAATCATGAGAGGGGGCTGCAATCAGTGGTAGAGAGACAAGAAGTTGCAATTGCTCGTGGGAGACTGATTCTTGGTGAGCATTAGCAGAAAGGTTGAGATGGGAGGGAGAAATGGACAGGGAGAGAGATTCTGGGTCTGACTTAGTTTTTTCTCTCCTTTTTTCCCAATTCAAGTGACAGTTGTATACTTATTGTGTCATGCCTATCATCTCATGTCATCAGCGTTTTTGGACATTTTTGAGACTCCAGAGTAATTTTTTAATTTTCAGACACCTGGGATTAGGATATGGTCCTGTCTGAGCTGCATCCATGACACGGTTATATTAGGGGTTTCCTTGAGTAACTTCAGTGTTTGATGTGTTCCGGCTATCTGTTTTAAGCTTTGTGCATCTTTTCCTATTGTTTTGGTTGCAGCTTGACATGCAATGTTGTTTTCTGTTTTATTTATTGCATTTTGGGCCAGTTTGTTCATTATACATTCATTAAGTTGTGACATTTCTTGGATATTTTCATCTAGAGCATCAAGGATGGGATATCCGTCACGTGAACCAAGTTCATTAATTGCATTCCGTAATTTTGATGAGGAAATGAAGCGCCCTGAGGTCTGGGAATCGGACCAGGGTGCTTCATCTACATCCGATAATCCTCGAGATAATCTTGCTTCTTTATACCGTCCTCCCTTTCATCTGATGTTCCATGGACCCTTTGAAAAGGTACGTGTGCATGCTAGTACTCTATAGAAGTTAATTTTATAACAGATGAGTGATCATACACTAGTGTTTAAAAGTATAGGCTTTTGTTTGATCTTTTTCGGGGGCATTCATGCTTTATAGTATGCCCTTGAGTTCTTTCATGGCTTTACAATGTAATTTATGTCTTGTAGTATGATTATTTGAAGAATTCTATTATTCAAGGTACTGTGATTTCATTCAACAAAAACATGGTGTTTTTTTTTTTCCTTTTCGAGTTCTGCTTTTGTACTCATTGTTTTCTATGTTTAGCAAGGTAGATGAGAAGTTGGGATTAAACCTTGTTGATGCAGGCTGAATACATTATGTTTGTGTCACTATCTTGTGCCATTGTTGACCTATAGAATGTTTTCCATTTACTGTCTCTCAATTTAATGTTGCCTCATTTTCCATGTCTTTTTATCTTTTTTTTTGTTTTGAAGCAAATTGCTTTTAAGCATTTTGTCGTTTTATCTCTGGGGAAATCCTTCTGATTTTGTTTGTGCACAGCACATGAAATAGAAAAGATGTAATCCTCAATTTTTGTTCTCGATCTGCTTCAGTGCTTTTACTAGTTTGATTTTCATCACCCTCATACTCAAATGCAGGCAAAAGATGCTGCTGCTGTCCAAGACAAATGGCTCCTCGTAAACTTGCAATCAACCAAGGAATTCAGCTCTCATATGGTAGTCTCTAAATACAATAGTTTGTCTTTGTTCATCATTATTATGTTATTATTTGTCAGCATACTCACTTGGTACCAATACATTACTTTGTGAAGCTTAATCGAGATACATGGGCAAATGAAGCTGTTTCTCAAACTATAAGTACCAATTTTATCTTCTGGCAGGTCTGTGTGATGCCTTGATAGACTTCAGTGTTGTGATATGTGCTTCTCTTCCTATGTTCAGTTAATTGTTCATTTCATACAGAATATCCTGTACAAGCAAGTCTAGTTGGAAAGTAAGGCTGGATGAACATATAATAAAATTGACCAAATTTATGTAGCAAGTGCCCCGAACAATTTGCAGTTTCTCATGTGATTGTGTTTCGGTACTTGTTGCAAAAGGCCCTAGCCAGGCCTTCTCGGTGCTGGCAGTTTTCTGAATCATTGTACTGGTTTTAAAATAATTTCACTAAGTCGAATAACTGAAATGAGTAATCATATAGTGTTTCTAACATCTTCAATTCCACAAAAAAGCTTCAAATGCTAAGCAAAAGTGTTAAAAAAGATCACGTCCCTTGTCCATAGTTCAGGAAGTAAAAACGTTGGATGGATACATCAAATCTTATGAATAATAATGAAACATAACAAAAAAATTTTGAGCGTCAATTTGGGTTTAGGTGGTATTAATCATTTTTTTATCAGTAAATTAAAGGCGGTTATTAATCATTGAAATGCCTTCTTGCCATTTGTAGCTTAGATTATCAAGCATGATGATGAAAGAAAAGGGGGGAGTGGTGTGTGACAGTTGAATGGCACTATTAGGAAGGAATCGAAGGATGCTATTAGACTTATGAAGGTGAATGTCATGAATTCAGTTGTGGGCAAATAGACTCCTGGCCAACTTTTAATATAATGTTTGTGCCAGTTTAAACCACTTAGCTAACATACTGATCTTTTAGGTTATGGGATCTTGTTAGGGGTGTTGAGTCAATCAAATGTCGTCATGCACCAAGATAAATTTGATGCCTGCGACAAAAATAATGAGGGCAATGGCAGTTTGGATGGGTGGATTAAGTTTTTCCAATTTCGGGCAATTGATTAGCATAAAGTGGATACATTGAAATTCTGCTTAATTTAGTTTCTTTGGCTTCCGTAATAATTAGCTCCAGTTGTTATCTTAAAAAAGTAACAGATGCACCTGCACTAAGGGAATTTGCTTCTCATCTTTGTAATTGCTTTAGAAAATGTGCTCTCTTTACAATGGATTTCCATATAAGATCCGGGCCATCTTTTACTCTGATGGCCAGTAGTTGAGCTCTAGAGGCAATTCAGACGGGTCGTCCTCAATACAGTGTTTATGCTCAATTATTTTTGTAATGTCTAGAAATTTGGGACGTTGAAGTTTCTGTGAGCTTTTTTTCTTATCCTAGACTTCATTTTCTTCCTATGATACGATGTTTCTTTCCCAATGATATTAATAGACACATAATTGACAAGGAATCATTGAGGTGTATTGGATTTCAGTTGCCAGTTCCCTTGAAAGCGTGACTACTTTTCTAGGATACTTGATGCCTCAAATGTGCATGACCTCTAGAATCGACTTCCACCTAATTCGATGGTTGTGAAAATCTTTTCTACCGACCTGAATGCTATATCAATAATGGACTTTGGAAATTTAGGATCAGTATCTTTTATCTCTGATATCTTACAATTTCTTTGTACTTAATCTCAGAACTTGTTTTGTGAATATAGGTCTATGATGATACAACCGAAGGCAGAAAGGTTTGCACATATTACAAGTTGGATTCAATTCCCGTAGTGCTTGTCATTGACCCCATAACTGGTCAAAAAATGCGCTCGTGGTGTGGAATGGTTCAACCTCAGCGATTGCTAGAGGTATGTTACATAAGTTTATGTTCCTGTATTTCGGCTGCATGACTTCATAAGAAATGTACCCAAGTTTGACTTATGACATTATTAATCGTAATGATATCACGTCGACTGTAGGATCTGTTACCTTTCATCGATGGTGGCCCAAAGGATCATCACATAACCTTGTCTAATAAACGTCCAAGAGAAAGTTCATTGCCTTCTCCACAAAAAAATAAAGGTATGTAAGGGTGTTCGTCAGTCTTGGTAAAAGTGCTTCAAATGTGCTTAAGTGCAAAGACCCAAGGTTAAAGCGCTTTGCTTAGCACAAGTGGAGCATTTACAGAATTTTTGGCATTGTTTTAGTGAGCTTAAAGTGCAAAAAACATACTTTTTAAGTTATATTTGTAACTATGCATGTTTGTCTAGACCATTAATTTAGATGAAATAGAGGAGGAAGATGATGTGGATTACACATCTTTGATGATAATGATGATGTTCCTGATGAGGATAATAATCTAATTTAGGATTACATTGTATTGTGTATGTTAGCTTAGAAGTTAATGCTTATGATTCTTGTGCTTTTTTGATTGCCTTCTCAACAAAATATAATTATTTCCAAGAGAAATGCTCTAGCCACAAAGACATTTCACAAAAGTAAACTCACAAACTGACGTGAGTTGATATGATATGTTTTAATTGTAAAGCTACTTTTATTGTAAAGTAGATCTAACGTTTTATATAAAGCCATGTCTGTTTATCGATTTACTTTTGTCAGATCTCTTTGTGATTGTGGTAATTGAAAGTTTTGTGCAAGTGAGAGTTTCAAGGCATTGCTGTGTTAATGTGGATAACATCCAGGAGATTTTAAATGTGTTAAATTCTTTTTAAGTTCTGGTTTACTATTAACTTATTAGATTTTTGTCTTGTTATAAAGAGAGATATTTTTCTTACATTTCTTTTCGAAACGAATGGGGTTTCATGCAGATCAAACAAATGACGAAGATGAGGAACTGCAACGAGCACTGGCAGCTTCTATGGAAAGCACGAAAGATTTCTGTGGGGTGACTGCTAAAAACAAAGATGTAACTGCTACTGATGAGGAGGAAACATCGTCTAAGAAGCCAAAATATCCACCTCTGCCTGATGAGCCCAAGGGTGATAAGAACCTCCTTTGTAGGGTTGGATTCCGTCTTCCAGATGGACGCAGAGTCCAGAGAAATTTCTTCCGTGTTGATCCAATACAAGTAAGAACTATTTTGAAGCTCATGTTACCTTGCATGATTTGTTCTATGACCGTTTTCTATTTCCTACGTCTTGTAGGAAAATCAATTTATGCACACCAAAATTAGTAGGATACAAATCCAAAAAAAAAAAAATTAATAGGATCAACTTGAAGTTTAAATGAACACAAGGAAAAGAATCCGAGTTTTTAGAGCAAAGACCATACCTCAAATTTTAAATATCCAAATCTAATACTTTCTTACCACAAAGATCTTCTCCCTAATCCTTTTTGCAATAGGCTAAAAGAATTCAAGGTTCATGTGATGCTGCCAACTTTGTGATTCCAATAAAGAAAAAAAGTAAAAAGAAAAAGAAAAAGAGAGACTCTTTTGACTTATATAGCCTATAAACTAAGGAGGGGTTAAAAACTTCTAGTAATACAAACTACGACTAAGAAATAAGGGGAAAAAAAAAAAACAGAATACTAATAGTACCAGTGAAGAAATCTTCTAATTTTTAACTTAAAAGTGCTATCCACCGCCTAAAAAATCTTCTATTTGTGTAGTTCAATTTTATTCCAAGGATTTTTGTTTTATTATGTTTCTAATTGTTTCAGATCCAACCAAAGGTTACCTTTAATTATAATCTATTCCATGATAAAATCACTATTATACTTCAAAATTATTTAATCAGACAAAAACTCTGTTTCATGAATTCTTGCAAAATACGTCTCTATAGGATTTTCAAAGGTTTTCATAAAATCAAAATGCCACTCGAACAGTGTTGGTAAAAGCACTCTCAAGTATACTTCGCTTACCAAAACCGAAGCCTATTTACAAAAGCTTGCTTTAAGCCCAAAAAACAAAACTTTCATTTTTTATTTTTAATAAAAATCACAAAATATTAATTGTAACTATTATCAATTCAAATGAAGTGGATGATGATGGTTACAAATCTTTCTGTTAAAATGATGATAGACCTATGCTTAATTATGATGATTGTATACTTGAAGTATCGCTTTTGTTAGTTAGCATAGAAGTCAATACCCACAATTTTTGTGTGTTTATGATTATTGTCTTCTGTGTAAATTTGGATTCAACCATGTACTTTAATATGATTATGGTTATAAATAGTTGTGTATGTTTTATATATAGAGCACGAAAATTCTATAAAATGTTAATGCTCAACTTGAACTTGGTTGTCATGTTGCTTAATACTCGGGCTAAATACATTACTATCTTGCTTTTCTGAAAATTTTTGTAATGGTATTTTATGTATATTTTGTTATTATACATTACTGTTTAAAAAATGTGCACTTTATTTCAATTTATAATACCATGATGAGAGTAATGCATAATAACATACTCTCATCATAGCGGCTTGCTGCTATCATTGATAAAAAGATTGTTGAAGAGCAGCTCGCTATTCTCTACAAACTCAACCTTTTTCAATAACCCCTAACTTGGATTTTTGGTTTTTATTTTTATTTTTTCCAGCTACTGTGGTCATTTTGCTATTCTCAACTAGAAGAAGCCGACGCAAGGTCATTTCGCTTGACCCAAGCAATCCCGGGAGCGACAAAGTCTCTGGATTATGATAGCCCAACAACATTTGAGGAGTCGGGGTTGGCAAACTCCATAATCTCAGTTACTTGGGACTGAAAGGACTTCATGTTGGGGACTGTTTGTGGAGTTTCTTCGATTGGCAAGAATTGTGCATTGAAGAGTTTTGGTTTGCTTTATTTAGTTGCTTGTTGCTTGCTTCGCTTTTTGTTTACTCCCAAGTCAGGAGGAGCCATTCTTAAATTATATATACTAGTAGGTTGTAACAGACTCACGCTTTTAAACATGCAAATTATTTATCTACTTTATATCATGGGGAACACGAATCTCTTCATTATAGTATGCTAGTGTTCTCTTTGCTGTGATTATCTACGTGTTTGTATTTCTGAGCTTTTAGGCAACACCTTGTGCTCACTGATTAATTCCTATATTAAAGTACTTTACAACTTTCGGTTTTGGTCGTTATATTTATAACAACGAACCAGAATGTCATGCGTTTTGCACCAAATGAATTATCATTAAAATCCAAACACTGTTGAGTAATGTCGGCCCTTTTGAGGGGAATACTTGGTGCAATGTATGGAGATGAGTGCAGTTTTGAGAGCAAACAATAGATTTTCTGTGCGTATCATGACTTCCTTTTGGATTTCACTTTATTGAAGTGGCAGCAATGTCGTCCTACGTTAGCGATATGTTCAATCAGGTGTTTATGCTGTTAACACACGAATTAGTTTCCTTTGTGCGCAATGGCATGCAACCTAGTATTGAAGCTGATCCGAATCCATTCCAAAATCTATTAGTCGTAGCCGAATCTCTTCTGCAACACCCTTTCCATTTTGGAAAACCACCACCAGGCCTCGTGGATGGCAACAACAAGCACTTACTTAATTCAGAGTATGATCAGCCATTAGAGAGGTTCGAAGGATAATTGAAGGTTTTTTTATGGGAGCACCATCCGTTTAGCTTATAAGACATGTACACGAGAAAGAAATTTAAAGTGCGTGTATGTGATCGAATGCCCAATAAGACAAGAAAAGCAAAACTCGACAAACAAGTTGTCAAACCATTCACGAAGAAAACCTTGTTGGGGGTGTCGCATCCATATGATGATGCTTTGCTCATCTGTTCAAAGATCTCCAAGTACTGTAACCATGCATGAATCCTCATAAACAACAGAACCTGAATTGATTTACTAGCTATACATGTAAGAAAAGGTAAAATAAGCAAGGAAAGAAGAAATTATTAGGATGAAGAAGAATTTGGTATATTCTTCATTGAATCATTGAATCAAATGTCTACAGAAAATGTGATATATCTATTGCTCTGTACAATGCTTTCCTCACGTTCTGGAAGGAATATTTACACTATGCAAATAACTAACTAAGCCACTAAAAACTATACATCTTAGCAAAGGACAAAATGACATAAAAGCTCTTCAGCTAGCCTTTCTCATGTGAGCTGAATTGAGGGGGCCATTATGTAAAGCAACTTCATCATTATACACCAGCTCATGATCATGGAGAGAAGAGTGCCTTTGTAAAAATATCAGCCAATTGAGAGTAAGTAGGAACATATGCAGTCGCAATGCTTTCTTCTTGAATTTTATTTCGAATAAGGTGGCAATCAACTTCAATGTGCTTAGTACGCTCATGTAAAATTGGGTTGGCAGCAATATGTAGGGCTGCCTGGTTGTCACAGTGAAGATGACAACATTTGGATGTGAGATGTGGAGATCAACTAGAAGTTGTTTGATCCAAGTAAATTCACAACATGTTGTAGCCATGGCTCGATACTCAGCCTCTACTGATGGAGAGACAATAGATTGCTTTTTAGACTTCCAAGAGACAAGTGAATTCCCTAGAAAAATACAAAAACCTGTAATTGACCGTCGAGTATCAGGGCATGAAGCCAATCTGAATCATAGTACCCTTGCAATTGTAGAGAAGAGGAAGAGGACAACAAGAGCCCCTGACCTGGACTGCCTTTTAAATATTTTAGGACCTTGTGCAGCATGTAGATAAGCATCAGTAGGCTGAGACATGAACTGACTTAGAACATGTATTGAAAATTTGATATCAAGCCTAGTGATGGTTAAATACAAGAGCCTTCCAACAAGTCTTCTGTAAATGCTTGGATCATGAATAGGGGAACTTGAATCTTTGTTAAGTTTCAAGTTTTTATCCATGGGAAGTTTGGCAGCTTTGGATCCAAGAGTTCCCGAGTCTGAGAAAATGTCAAAGGCATACTTCCTTTGACATAAATGGATCCCTTGAGCAGATCTAGCCACTTTAATACCACGGAAATAACGAAGTGAACCAAGATCTTTAATTTTGAATTGAGTCTTTAAGAATCTTTTGAGAGAACTGATGCAATCAAGAGAGTTGCTAGCAACAACTATATCATCTACATAAACCAACAAGGCTATGAATACATCTCCATTAAACATTGTGAAGAGGCTATGATCTGATTTAGATTGTTGAAAACCATACTGAATGAGAGAATTTGAAAACTTAGCATGCCATTGTTGAGATGCTTGTTTAAGACCATACAAACTCTTAAGAAGTTTGCAAACTTGTCCAGGTTTTCCTTTGGTATAGCCAGGTGGCTTACACATGTATATTTCTTCCTCTAACTCTCCATGAAGGAAGGCATTATTCACATCAAATTGTTGTAAATGCCAATCATTCATGGCTGCAAGAGCTAGAAGACATCTAAATGTGACCATCTTGGCCACAAGGGAATATGTCTCATGATAATCAATTCCTTCATGTTGTGTGTAATGTTTGACCACTAGCCTGGCCTTTAATCTCTCTACTATACCATCTTAATTAAATTTAGTTTTGTAGACATACTTACAATCAATTGGTTCTTTTCCAGGTGGCAGATAGGTCATTGTCCATGTCTGATTTAGCTCGAGAGCATCCAACTTAGCCTGCATGGCCTCACACCAACCCAGGTCCTTGACAGCTTGATTATATGTTTGAGGATCAACTTGTGATGAGATAGATGTAGAGAAAGTAGCAAAAGTAGGGGATAAACAATAATAAGATAGAGAATTATTCAAAGGAAAAGCAGTACCTGAAAGAGAGGAGAATTGCCTGGCCAAGCATTAACTTGGAGGGGTGAAGTGAGCTTGTTGACAGTGGAAATCTTGCAGGTACTGAGGTGCCTTTCAAGTTCTTGTTAACTTGCGAATGGGAGAATGAGATGGAGCAAGTTCTTCTGTGATAGGTGTAGATTCAGAAGAGGAAGAGGGTGAACGCAACCCAGGAGTAGAAGTAGGACTTGGAGTAGCAGCAGGAGCAATGGATAAGTCAGAATTAGTAGACTTAGGAGACTGAGAAAGAGATGAGGCATTAATGGCAAGTTGAATAACATGAGCAGGTGGTGAATCTGGAAAGGAATTATAATTAACAGTAGTTAAAAATCTGAGATGGAGTCAAAGGTTTGTAGCTTGAGAAAAGGAAAATTGCTTTCATGAAAAACCACATCTCTTGAGATAAAAACAGTCTCATCATCATGGTCAAGCAATTTATAACCCTTTATACTGAAAGGATAGCCAAGAAAGACACATTTTCTAGCTCTTAAATCAAATTTGGTGAGACCATGTGAAATTGTTGATGCAAAACACAAACATCCAAAGACTTTCATATGACTATAGTTGGGTTTGCTCTTAAAAAGTAACTCATAAGGGGTTTTGTTGTGCAGCAAAGGAGAAGGTATTCTATTGATAATATATGCAGCAGTTAAGACACATTCATTCCAATATCTCAAAGGAAGGCCGGCTTGAAATCTGAGGGCTCTTGCAATATTTAAGAGGTGCTGGTGCTTACGTTCTACAATTGCATTCTTTTGTGGGGTTTCAATGCAACTTGTTTGATGAATAATGCCCTTTTGGTTAAAGAATTCTTTCATATCAAATTCTGCACCATTGTCACTTCTTAGGGTCTTAACTTGAACATTAAACTGATCCTCAACAAGATTGCAAATGGATTCTATGCAAGGCCGAGTTTGAGATTTTGTTTTAAGAAGATAAATCCAAGTACTTCGAGAAAAATGGTAAACAATAGTAATAAAGTACTTGGATACATTATGGGTAGCAACAAAATAGGGTCCCCATATATCACACATAATAATTTCAAAAATTCTAGTACTTGTATGTGTGCTGATAGGAAAAGGAAGTCGATGTTGTTTGGCCATTGGATAGATGCAACAAGGAGTCTCATTCATATTAGAAATCTCTGCGCTTACAACAGGATCTTTAATTAGAGATATCCTAGAGAAAGAGGTGTGGCCAAGTCTATAGTGCCAAAGATTTGGTAGAGAAGAGCTGCTAAACATAGAAGCTGAAACAAAAGTAATTTTATTAGAAAGCTTGGTAAGGTAGTCAACAAGAGCTGTTGGAGACACTTTAGTTTGCTGTAGATGATTGAGTTCATGCCTCACTTCACCCTTCCCAATCGTTGTCCAAGACAAAATGTCCTGAAGAAAACATGACTCAGAAAAGAAAATAAGACAGCAAGCAAGTGAGTTTGCAATTGTTTTAGCTAAAATCAAGTTGAATGTAAAAGATGGTACACATAGGACATTTTCACAAGAAGGTGGTTTCCAAGCTTGACTGTGCCTATGTGTGTGACAGGTGCCCAATTAACATTTGACATTTTGACAGAGTAAGAAACTTTATTAGTGATGCTTGTTAAAAGGGAAATGCTACACAGACCATATGGTCTGTAGCACCTGTGTCAATTATCCAAGGAGTTTCTACAGATATTAAGGAGCTTTGAAGAGAAATAGAATACTGTGTGGAAATACCAGACATTATTGATGCCTTTGCTGCATTAGCAAAAGAATGAGAAGCTGTCTTGGCTGAGTTGGTAGAGGATGAAGGCATCATTAGAGTCTCTTTTGGCTACAGCATATGGAGCAATTGTTCATACTGCTCCTTAGTCAAACCAATTATGGAACTCGAGTCCTCATTTGGTTAGTAGAAGCAAAGTTAGCAAAGGAGGTAGATGATTTACCTTTCTGCTACATGAAGTTTGTAGCATTTTTCTGCTACATGACCACTCATATGGCAGTGTGTACAAGTTGGTGGCTCAGCATTGCCTGCTTTGAAGTAGGTTTCTAGGGAATGGCCTGGTTGATGACAATGGGTACAATAGGGGTGGTTTTTAAGGGGTTGGCCAGACTTGGTGTAACAGCCCGCTAGAAATTCATTGGTGGAATTTCTATTGACTTTAGGAATCTCGTGAAAACCCCATAAGTTTTTACGAATCGACCAATCGCATAGGTTTTAGTCTGTCAACATAGTCAGTGTTATCACTCACTATGGCGCTAGTAATATGAGTTTAATTATTTGAGGTAGTTAGAAGTGTTAGAATGCGTTATGGTCTATGCCATTAGACTCAGAGGATTATTTAGGATTTTATGGCGCAATAACTTATTTTCATAATTCCGGACAAAACGTCTGTTGAAAATTGTGAAATTATTTTTAGGGGCACTTCAGGATTGAATTTCATTAAACGATTTTCACTATAAGTTAATATGAATATTTAGAAATTTTTAGTACTAAGTTTATTATGTATTTTTTTGGAGTGAATAGTAACCTCGATAAGCGCACCCATTGCAGTGTTTTCAAAATCAGAGTGTGGAATGTCCAAATTAGGTTAGAGAAGTTTTATTTGGACACTTGACAAGATTTTAGCCACACTTAGTGAATGGTATTAGACACTTGACACAAAGAAGAACCATTAGATAGATTTGTGAAGGAATCAAGGTGTGAGATCATGCCACCTAAGCAAAGTTGTGTTTCATCTGTTCAACCAAATTGTGCCAGACCAAAGAGGGTTTCAACCCTAGCAAAACCCTAAATGATTGGAATCCAATTGAAACCCCAAAAGCTTGGTTGAAACCAAAACCCTAAATGGTTTTCCCAAACCCTAAAGTTGGCCTCCAAACCCTTTTTAATCCGATTTCTAGCATTGTGTTTAATCACTTGATTAAATCACTTCCACATGCTATTAATTAATCAAATCCTTGTTATGACATCATTATTCAACCTTTTAAACCTTGGGAATTTGATTGGGCCAAGAAAAATTGATTTTGGGCTTGATAGCATCTCAAACCCTAACCAAAACCCCTTTAAACCCCAAATTGAAGCCCACTTGGTGGGGCCCACCAAGGCCCACGAAATTGGCCACCTTGGCAAAGCTTCTTGGAGAAGTTTCCTCCCCCACATGGCAGACCATCCACTGCCATTGGCTGCACCCAATAGTGCCTTGATGTGAAGGAGAAATCCACTCCATCAACCTCCATCTTTCACAGCTGCTGCAAGCAGTCTCTGCCCCTCTCTATTCTCCACTTTATGTTACATATCCACTCCAATCAAGGGTCATTCAAGCCCATAACTTCTCCCTCCAGAAGTCTAAAGTCGTGCAAGACGTACTTCTCTCCATTTTATCACTTCTTTCTCCCGTTCTTAGAGAGAAACCCAAAAGAGCTCTCTCGGGCAGATTTCTGGGACTTTTTACGTGGCCATTTACGACCCTTTGTATGTATTTTCGCACGATTATTTCTTCACATAAGTTGTTCGTCTTTGAGTCTAGTTTCCGTGGATATATTATTAGTCTCATTCCATTCTCATTTGGTCAGTAAAAAGTATTTTTAACCACGGAAAGGTCATTCTGGGCGTGAAACTGGAGAGTATGTTATGTTTTGGAAGTTTTGACCAAGCTAATGGACTTATCTTGGTCCGAAAATTTTATGGAGTGTTGTTAACATGTGTTTATGAATTTTCATTGAGGTTTTGTTGCATGAATAAAGCTTTTGATGATAGATTTGCTTAGAGTTAGAAACTTGAAAACTGGAAGTGGAAAAACAGTTTCTGTTTGGTGAAAGTTTGAATATTTCGTGGTTTAATCTTATTCCAAAGGCTTTGATATTTTTATATGATGATCCTAAGCCTCTTATATACATGTTAGGATGTTATTTCGAAGATATTTAGTATTATGTTTTGAAGATATGATTTTCTATGCAAGAGGATTTTGGTTAGGCCTAAACTTTGATGTTTTTGAGTTAGATCCATGTTTTATTAAATTTTAGCCATGTGATTTTAAGTTTGATGGTTGGATCTTCTTTAGGACACATTTCTAAACCATGTGATGTGTTAGTTTGAAGATCACATGTCTTTAAGCGATGGATCAAGAGATTGATCATAGTTAGTTGGGAAAATCAGTTTCTGTTTTGGACTAAGTTTAAAACCAAAAACTCCAAGTGTTGTTTTGTGTTTTTTGGTGAGTTTTTTTTTTATGTTTTAAAGCATGTTTGATCTTAGGATGATGTTATGAATATGTTAGAAGTAAGATTTGATTTTTTGGAATTCTTGGAGATGTTTTTATTAAGGTCAAAACTTGTGATTTAAGGTTTACTTTTTGTTAAAAACTTTGGGTCTTTTTACAAAAAATTTGGTATTGATAATTAGTTTTTTCTTAATGTATAGTTTTAAGGGTGTTTTTAAACTTAGGATAGGAAGATCTTTGTTATAAGATTTTGGTTTATTCATGAGTTTTGGAACTTGAAAGAATTGCAACCAAAATAAGACAAATCGCCTATGTAGGTTTCGGCCATAGTGAGTTTTTCATAGTTGTGATTGGTTTTAAATTTTTCTGAGTTGAGATTTGAGTTTGGGACAAAATTTACATGAGGAATGTAAATTTTGGTAATTTTTTGGAATTAGGTTATCAAATCCTTAAGTTAGGAGGTAAAATGGTCATTTGCCCACATGTAGAGGGTAAAATGGTAATTTTACTCTAAGTTATCTCTTTGCACATTTCTAATTGTTAGTAATTAATTTCTAACTTTTAAAATAACCTTTTACAGTTCCTCGTGTTTCGCGCTTTATTCTAGTAGAACGCGACGATCGAGGTAAGTTAGCTTTTAACTTACAATCAGTTTAATGTGTATGAGTGATAAGTAAGGGAACTAAATTGTATGTATGCATGTTATCATATGTGCCATGCCAAGTCATTACATATTTATCTGTTACACATAATTTATTCTGTCATGAATTATTCATCTGTTACAAAAGATATTCTGTCACGTATTCCTATACATTGCAAGCATGTCATGTTAAGTTAAGTATGCCATCTGTTACTTGTATTTCATGTCACGTAAGATTCACTGTCACATGTTACACCATATTATGAAATGTTGTCTGTTATATGGTATGCCATGTTACGAAATGTTGCATGTTACATGTATGCCATGTTATGAAATGTATTCTGTTACATTTATGTCTTGAAGTATGTCATGTCTGTCATCTTATGTTCATGTCATGTTATGCTACGTCAGGACTTTTGTCTTTTATGTCACGATCATGTTACGTCACGTTACGAAATGTCATGTATGCCAGTTAAGTTATTCATGTCAATCACGACCCTAAGCGCTAGGATGGGGTAATATCCTAGTGGAACTCCTTTGTTCACGCTGGAGTGTCTAAATAGGTGTGAAATTCCCTGGGTTGACGAAGTACAGTCAACAGGTTGCGAATGGGGCCTAATTAGCTGGTCACCGGAGCGCGCCAGGCACTAACGCCGATGGTGTCACACATTATGTTACGTGTGTCCACAGCAAGTGTGGCACAAACAAATAAGTCATGGGGCCACAACAACTGTGGAGCATACACTACGTGAGACACAGCAATTGTGACACGTAGAATACGTGGGGCCACAACAACTGTGGAGTACGTATTAACGCACTCACAACTGGTATAGAAACCTGTGATGTGATGCGGTAATCGGCAGGGACACACGGCTTAAGGGGACCTGTGTAGCACCCATATGGTCACTTTAATGATTAAGTCTATTGAATAAGATTTCAAGTTCATGTATTTCACGTTCAAGTCATGTTTGAAGTTCACGTTATGTTACGTTCACGCAATCATGGTAATCCCATGAGACAAGAATATGTTTCAAGTTCATGTTATATTATGTTCACATTTACGTTATGTTCCAAGTTCACATTTATGTTATGTCATGCTCAAGTTCATGTTCAAATTATGCATGTTCACGTTCATGTTATGTTTTAAGTCCATGTTATATTTCAAGTTCACGTTCATGCTATGTTTCAAGTCACGTTCATGCTAAGCTTCAGTTTCAGTTTAAGTTATGCCAGTTATGTTATGTTGTATGTCAAGTTATGCTATGATTACTTATGATTTGATTATGCATTCATGCTTTTATTGCCATGCATGCATCATTAACCTGTGTGGAAGTTTTCCGTTAACTTGCTGAGATTTGTAATCAAATCTCACTATGGTAGTCCCAACTACCATTCCCCCCGAATGGTAGATTTTGTTATAGGATCTGAAGGAGAACCGGGAATCGACCAACTGGAAACGGCCGACTAAGCGACGGTGCGACGTAGATGGTATTACAATAGTTACCTCAGATTACTACTTGTATTGGTGGAGTTCAATCTCCAGCACTCTTTTGATCACAACCTTATGGACTATTATTGTGATCTTAGTTGTTTAGTATGTCGTTAAGTATGGAGTATGTTTTAAGTATTTGGAATATTTTAGTTTGGTGCATAGTATTGCTAAAGAAAAAAATTATCCGCTGCGAATATTGCATAATGCTAGATGCATGTTAGGAATATTACATCTTATATGTCATGAACGGGGGCAGGTAACCTTATGTTGCATGTCTCGACACTTCAAATGTCTGTCCGATCCCAAGCAGAATTTGGGGGCGTCACACTTGGCATTTGGTTTGAAGTTGGGATGGGATTTCTTTGTTGCTAGAGCCATTGAATGCGGAGAGGGACAACTACTCAGCATGAGATGTTGCCTCTCCTGCTGTTGGATCATGGAAAGAACCTTACCAACATAAGGTAAGGAATCGAGCAACATGATTTGGTCTCTTGAATTGGTGTATGAATCATTGAGGCCCATCAAAAACTGTATCACACAATCCCTGTGATACATATCCGAAGGATCTTCAATTTGCCACAACTACAATCAGGCAATGGATCAAACACATTGAGTTCATCCCAAAGAGTTTTCAGTTTTCCATAATAAATACTTACTGAATCTTGCTCTTATTGCAGTCCTACTAGTGCCTTCTTAAGTTGAAAGTTATGTGCACCATTTTGTTGAGTAAAATGTTCCTGCAATTTAATCTAGACCAGGGAAGCTTTATCCACAAGAGCAATGCTAGACTTGATGGAAGGAGAAATGGAGTTTTGTAACTAGCAGGTCACAAAGTCATTGCAGCATTCCCAAGCTTCAAGTAAAGGGTCATCTGTATTGGTGGGTTTGGAAATCTCACCATTGATAAAACCCAACTTGTTTTTGGCTCAAAGAGCCCTCTGATAACCGATTATTCTCTTTCATTATTTGATGCTAATATCTTATATACTTTAATATTAAATATTAAAACAAATAATTATCAAATGATGAAAGGATCACATCCTTTAACAGTAGTATATAGGATCCATTATAAACTAATGAAAACAATATTAGCATCACAAGCTCTTATTACTAGTCCAAAAGGATATACATTATTATTACAATCTAGTACACAAAATTCTAGTATACAAATTCCTAAACAAATCAATTGGAATCAAATTACTCTCCCTAATGAATGATAGTTAGAGAACATTACTCCATTACCTAAGGTAAAAAATAATTCTAAAAATCTTGAATATATAGATAAAAAAACGGACGGAACAGTCCTAATAGCTTTTCAACTTTCAGCACCTTCTAGTTATCAAACACCTAGATCTGGTCTTTCAGCACCTTCTAGTTATCAAACACCCAGATCTGGTCTTACATCAATCTCTCGAAATAGATCTCAAAATTTTGACACCAGATCTCAGAGTCTAGACACATAGATTCCGAGAATATTCCCAGAAATATTATTGATATACCAGTATATACTGTTAACCATCCAGATAGGGCATCCACCTCTCATAATCCGGAAAAGGCACCTTCTTCTCCAACATATTCACAAGCAGTTGGAGATGATGCTCAAATATATGCCCTGAATGAAGAAGAATTTAAGATTAACAAAGAATATCTCAAACAAGATTATATGAAAGAAGAAAATAGTCACAAAAGATTAGTATTTTTCTCAACTTTTACAAAAATAGAAAGAGATTATATTCTAGAAAAATATTATGAGTAATTAGAGAAAGTACATATTAATATATATTTCTTTACATGGTTTGAGATATATAAATCAAATAAATTGTCTACCATAAACAAGACTACTAACCAATGGACTAAGGAAGAGAATAATCAAATTGTTTATGAAGAATACCCCATTTTTGAAGCCATCAAGTTCAATCAGAGAAATATTCAAATATTAGCTTCACCGATTAAAAACACAATAATACAATAGAAGGTAAAAACACTAATAAAAATATTGATAATATAATCTAACAAAACAATTACATCCATTTAACCATGAGTAAACAATCAGAAAGAATTGAAACCTAAATATCTCCTATTTATCCTCATATTAAAGAAGAAAAAGAAACCCCTTTATTTGTTTCCCATGAAATCCCATTTCATTTAAAAACTATTTTTTCTAAAAACAAAAATGATTTATTGGAACAAATCTCTAATAAATTAGAAAAATTAACTATTAGTAATACTGCATCTACCTCAAAACAACCTCATATTAATGTATTAAGCAAGACAGATTTACATGTATTATCTGATTTTGAAATTAGTAATATTGAAAACCAATTTTAAAATTTACATTTACAAATAAATAAGATTAGAGGAGATCATGTTAATAGTTTTTCAGCTAGAGATTCTAAACATCATGTTTCTGTTACTCGTAATTAGTATTCGAGGCCTATTCCATCGTATATGCAATTTGAAGAAAGAGAACATACAGTAAGATCTGTTTTTGCACCAGATGTATTACATGAATGAAATATAGATGGATTATCTGAGTATGAAATATTAAAACATTTCCAAGAAATGATTATGGTTGCTAACGTCTATAAAAGTAATAGAAAAACTAATCACCAAGTAGCACATATTATTGTTACAGGATTTACTGGCCAATTAAAAGGCTGGTGGGATCACTATCTTCACATGAATAAAAGACACAAATATTAACTACATATAAATATGATGAAAACATGCAGAAAATGGTTTACCATTAGAAGATGCTGTAAATACTTTAATATATGCATTAACTAAACACTTTGTTGATGATCCTGTTCAATTCAAAGAAAGAACTAATGATTTATTGATTAATTAAAAATGTCAATTATTTGATTCCCATTGGTATAAAGATGTGTTTCTAACTAAGATTATAATCAGAAATGACTGCTAGCAACCCTATTGGAAGGAAAAGTTCATAGCTGGACTTTCATATTACTTCACCCAAAAGATACGAGAATCATTAGTAAAATCAGATGGTACTATTGACTTTCATAATCTCACATATAGTGATATAATAACTACTATTAATAGTACTGGTTTAACTATGTGCAACGATTTAAGATTAAAAAAGCACATGGAGAAAGAAAAGAAATTTGCTAAAAATGAATTAAGTACCTTTTGCGAGCAGTTTGGTTATGCCCTGTTATTAGCCCCTTCAAGAAGACACAAAAAGAGAAAAAACATTTATAAGAATTATTCTAACAAAAAACAAAAATACAAAAAACCCTATAAAATGACATAAGATAAACAAATATATGATAAACCAATAAAAAATCCTAAAAAGACTAATAACAAGAAAAAATAAATTATTTTTTATAAACGCGGAAAAGTTAGACATTATAAATCGAATTGTAAAGTCAAATAACTAATTAATAAACTAGATATATCTGAAACATTAAAAGAAAAATTATTAGACATTTTTATAATACATTCAAGTGAAGAGGAAGAAAGCTTTTCAGTAGAGGAAGAAATATATCAATTAAAAGAATCAAGTTTTTCAGAGTAATCTTCTGATAGTGAATCTGAAGAAGATGAGGTACAAGTCTACAATTGTTTCGATAAGAATAATTGTATTTGTAATAAAACCATTAATGTACTTTCAAAACAAAAAGATATTATATTAGAATTAATAGACACAATCAATGATTCTCAAGAAAGAAAAGATTAATTAGAAAAATTAAAAGATACTTTTAATAGTCAAAACACTTTAGTAACATCTTCAACACCTTACAATTTTTCAGAAATAGTAGGAAGATTCAAAACAAAAAATTACAGTACAAGATCTACAATAAGAAATTAATGAGATAAAATAAGAAATTAGAAATTTAAAAACATCCAATCTTAAACGAGAAGTTTCAAATGAAAAATTATTACAAGAAATTATATTATTAAAAATAGATAAAAATGTAAATAATCATCATAATAAAGAACAAGGAGATTGTTTAACAATAATTATAAAAGATGAAATAGATAATTTCATTAATATCCTTGATAAGATAAATTTTCAAAAATGGTATACTGAAGTAACAATCTCAATTAATCAAGAATTTTCTTTCACCATAATTGTCCTATTAAATACAGGAGCAGATTTAAATTGTATACAAGAGGGATTAATACCTTCTAAATATTTTGAAAAAACAAAAAAAATATTATCCCAAGCCAATAGAATAAAATTAAACATAAATTATAAATTATCTAACACACATATTTGTAATAATGAAATTTATTTTAAAACAACATTTATTTTAATAAAAAATATTAATACCAAACAAATATTAGAAAAGCCTTTCCTTGCCTTACTTTACCATTTATCTATAACACTAAAATACTTGGATAAAAAATTCAATTTAAATTCTTTTTTCTCCCTGTATCAAAAGAAATTAACTTTTTAAAGGAAGTTTCATTAACCAGAGAAATTAAATTTTTAACAAAAAATAGAATTAGAAGAAAGGAAAAGCAGATAAGCTTCTAAAAACAAGAATTAAAATATAAAAGGACTCAAGAACAATTAAAAGACCCGTTATTAATTCAAAAAATTGATAATTTTAAAACTATAATTGAAAATGAAGTATGCTTTAATTTGCCCAATTCTTTCTGGAATAGAAAACAATATATAGTTGAATTACCTTATGAAAAATAATTTTCTGAGAAAAATATTCTAACTAAGATTAGACCGATTCAAATGAATAATGAATTATTAGAATTCTGTAAAAAAGAAATTAATGATTTATTAACAAAAGGATTAATTAGAAAAAATAAGTTACCATGGAGTTGTGCTGCCTTTTATATTAAGAAACAGACATAATTAGAAAGAGGAGTTCATCATCTAGTCATCAATTATAAACCTTTAAATAAGGTATTATAACAATTCTTAATAAAAAAGATTTATTATCTCGACTATATAATACTACGGCATTTTCAAAATTTGACATGAAAAGTGGACTTTGGCAAATCTAATTGCTGAAAAAGACCGTTATAAAATAGCATTCATAGTGCCATTTGGACATTATGAATGAAATGTTATGCCCTTTGGGTTAAAAAATGCTCATAGTGAATTTCAAAATATTATGAATGGGATATTTACCTATTTTACTCACTTTTCGATAGTTTATATAGATAATGTATTAATATTTTCTTCATCTATTGAACAACATTGGAAACATTTAAATATTTTTGTCCAAATTATTAAACAAAATGGATTAGTCATTTCATCACTAAAAATAAAATTATTTCAAGACAATTAGATTTCTTGGACATGAAATTTATCAAGGAACTATTGCACCAATTAGCATAGCAATAGAATTTGCTGATAAATTTTCAAATGAAATAAAAGACAAGCAACAACTACAAAGGTTTTTAGGAAGTCTCAATTATATTGCAGATTTTTATCAATCTTTCGGGTCATTATGTAAACTATTATTCAAAATATTAAAAAAGAATCCACCTCCATGGGTAGAAAAATATACAAATACTATATAAAACAAATTAAGGCTCATGTTAAGAAATTACCATGCTTTGGACTCCCACCTCCTCACACTTTAAAAATTGTTGAAACAGATGCCTCT